>NW_024113016.1:0-9619 GCF_003073215.2 Triticum urartu | reverse complement strand
GCTTTGCAAGCCCCTCTTATAGCGTTGCTAGTTGCAGGTGAAGATTGGAGGTTCCTTGTTGGAACACATTTATTTACTTGTTGGGATATCATTATATTGCCATGTTATCTTAATGCATCTATATACTTGGTAAAGGGTGGAAGGCTCGGCCTCTCGCCTAGTGTTTTGTTCCACTCTTGCCGCCTAGTTTCCGTCATATCGGTGTTATGTTCCCGGATTTTGCGTTCCTTACGCGGTTGGGTTATAATGGGAACCCCTTGATAGTTCGCCTTGATTAAAGCTTTTCCAGCAATGCCCAACCTTGGTTTTACCATTTGCCACCTAGCCTTTTCTTTCCCTTGGGTTCTGCAGACTCAAGGGTCATCTTATTTTAACCCCCCCGGGCCAGTGCTCCTCTGAGTGTTGGTCCACCGAGCGATGTCCGGGGCTACCAGGGGCAACTCTGGGCTGGCCTACCCGACGTCTTGCTCATCTGAGTGTGCCCTGAGAACGAGATATGTGCAGCTCCTATCGGGATTTGTCGGCACATTCGGGCGGTGTTGCTGGTCTTGTTTTAACCTGTCGAAGTGTCTTGAAGTTACCGAGATACCGAGTCTGATCGGAACGTCTTGGGAGGAGGTCTATTCCTTCGTTGACCGTGAGAGCTTGTCATGGGCTAAGTTGGGACTCCCCTGCAGGGATTGAACTTTCGAAAGCCGTGCCCGCGGTTATGGGCAGATGGGAATTTGTTAATGTCCGGTTGTAGATAACTTGAACCTTAATTAATTAAAATGAATCAACTGAGTGTGCCCGTGATGGCCTCTTCTCGGCGGAGTCCGGGAAGTGGACATGGTGTTGGAGTAATGCTTGCGCAGGTTGTTCCTCTAGATTCTCGCTCGCGCTTTGCCTCCTCTTCTCGCTCTCTTTTGCGAATAAGTTAGCCACCATATATGCTAGTCGCTTGCTGCAGCTCCACTATATATTTGCCTTACCCTTCCTATAAGCTTAAATAGTCTTGATCGCGAGGGTGCGAGATTGCTGAGTCCCTGTGGCTCACAGATACTATAACTCCAGATGCAGGTCCAGGTGATTCCGCTCCAGGTGACGAGTACGAGCTCAAGTGGGAGTTCGACGAGGACTCTCAGCGATTATGTTTCCTTTCCTGATCAGTAGTGGTGCCCTAGTTGGGGGTGATCGGGACCGTTGTCGCATGTTGGGTTTTTTCATTTTGGCGCCGTAGTCGGGCCATGAGTGTTTGGTATGATGGATGTTATTTATGTACTTGATTGACGTGGCGAGTGTAAGCCAACTATGTATCTCCCCTTTTATATATTACATGGGATGTTGTAAGATTGCCTGACTTGCGACATTGCTTTCAATGCGGTTATGTCTCTAAGTCGTGCCTCGACACATGGGAGCTATAGCCGCATCGAGGGCGTTACAAGTTGGTAATCAGAGCCTTCCCCGACCTTAGGAGCCCCATTGCTTGATCGTTTTTAGCAGCCGAGTTGTGTCTAGAAAAATGTTTTGAGTCTTTAGGAATTATATATCGGAGAGCTTAGGAATTCTTTTTACTTCCCAGTCTCCTCATCGCTCTGGTAAGGCATCCTGACATAGGAGTTTTGACTCTTCTCTTCTCAAATTTCACTAAAAATTTAGGATCACGCGAGTATCTTGGAATCGTTCCGATGGCTTATGATGAGAACATTGTCTTGGTGCCTCCTGACAGCGGTTTAGTGGAAGTGTCCCGGGGAGTTGAGCTCTGAGGTGTTGTCATCATAATTTTATCGTTGCAATTCTGGAATACTTGAGATATGTTCGCCGACATCGAAAATCTCTTTTATGCAGTTCGTTGGTGAGATAACCTCGACGCCACCCAGTACTGGGGCGGGAGTTCGGGAGTATCACCATAACTTGTATAACGGATGCTTTCGCAGGTTGAGGTAGATGGTTTCCAAAGTTTTCTTGGTTATGTGTTGAAGGATGGATACAGCTGGATGTAGGAATTGCTAGTTTGGGTGAGATATTATGCTTCCCCTGTATCCCCAACACCTGATGCATAACCAGAAAATTTCGGGAGTTTCATAGGTGGGAAGTCAAGTAGCTTCTTCCACGGATATTGGTTTGAGATTGGGATTTCTTACCGATTATTCGTTCTTGATCCGTACCTTGTTGATTTATTTCTCTACCTTAATTCTACGTGGCTTCTCAATTTATGGATATGTGACCATTTCAAGAGGAATGCATTCGTTCATTTTGTTCGGATGTGAAGACTTTATGTTGCAATTTTCATTCCGTTGGTTTCAGCTTCATTTATCTGTCTATGTGCTAACGGTGGTCAACCTCTTCAGGATGGCTCCCGCTAAGAGCACCAGTCAGAACCAGAATCAAGATCCGCCACCACCTCCACCTCCTCCAGAGGCATGGCAAGCTGTGATGGCCGCAACCAATGCAAAACACACAGCTGATCATGCAAATTCTTCAAGACGCAATCAAGGCAGTCAAGGGAATCAAGGCAGCAATCAGAGTCACTTTGCTACACTCAACCAGTTCCTTGCTAACGGGCCAAAGACTTTCAGCAATTGTGTTGAGGCAACCGAATGCTGACGATTGGCTTGTGGATCTGTGTAAGCATTTCGAGTGCAGTAACGTCAGGCCTGAGGACTTTGTCAAGTTCCCTTCCTTCCAACTCAAAGATCAAGCTGCAGAATGGTTCCAGCAGTACAAGGACTCTAGAGGTCGACGTGTTATCACTTGGGATGATTTCCGTCGAGATTTCCGAGCTCATCATTTTCCGCAGAGCGTGGTTGAAAGCAAGCATGAGGAATTCCGCAATCTGAAGCAAGGCTCTTTGTCTGTCTATGACTACAACAAATTGTTCCAGAAGCTTGCCCGCTTTGCCAAGCAGGACGTGCCTGATGAGAAGAGCATGATATATCAGTTCAGGGGTGGTCTCAGAGAAGATATTCAGCTCGCTCTTTGTCTCTTCGAGCCCTTGAGATACGATGAGTTCTACAACATGGCACTGAAGCAAGAGGCTGCTCAGTTGAGGTGTGATGCTTCCAAGAAGCGAGTCAGAGATGTTACTCCTTCTTCCTCTACTCAAGTGGCCAAGCAGCAGAAGTATTGGCTTCCTCCTCCTCCGTTCTGTCAGCCGTATCAGCAGAAGAGCAAAGGTGGCAGTGGTTCTTCCCACCCACACAACCCTGGCTTTCAGAACAAGACTTCGTCTCAAGCTCCAAGATCGAGTGCTCCGTATCACCGTCCACTTTCAGAGGTCACTTGCAACAAGTGCCAACAAAAGGGTCACTATGCCAACAAGTGTTTCAACCAGAGGCGTCTTCTCCTCCTCCTCTTGTCAGATCGGCAAGTACAGCCGTGGTCAAGCATAACCCCAAGTCCACCAAGGTCAACTTGCTGAATGCAGCTCAGGCAGAGGAATCACCAGATGTGATCATGGGTAACCTTCCTGTTAATGACATTCCCGCAAGAGTTCTTTTTGACACTGGTGCATCTTTATCATTTTTGTCGAAGCCTTTTGCATCCATGCATGATGTGCATACTATTGATTTGCCTAAGCCGATAGCGGTTTCTTCTCCGGGTTTGTTCATGAACACCAAAATGATGGCTCCGGATGTTACTATCACATTGGGCGACTACAAGTTCCTTTCTTCTCCTATGGTGCTTGGTAACTCAGATATTGATCTTATTCTCGGAATGGATTGGCTTTCTAAGCACAAGGCTCAGCTTGATTGTGCAGCCAGGCAGATTCAATTGACTCACGTCTGAGGATGTAATTGTCTTTGCCGCTCGTGATGATACTATCCGTCTGTTTTCTCTCAATGAGAAGGGTGAATTGGATGCTATCGCTCAAATTCCAGTCGTTTGCGAATACCAAGACATCTTTCCAGAAGAGCTTCCAGGAAAGCCTCCGCACCGGCCAGTTGAATTCGTTATTGAACTTGAGCCTGGCACGGAACCTGTGTGCAAACGTCCTTACAAGATCGAACCTGAAGATTTGAAGGAGCTGAAGAAAGAATGGGTCTCATCCGGCCTAGTTCTTCTCCGTGGGTTTGTGGTGTTCTTTTTGTGAAGAAGAAGGATGGAACGGACCGACTTTGTGTTGATTACCGTCCAGTGAACAAGAAGACCATCAAGAACAAATACCCACTTCCCAACATCAATGAGCTGTTCGAACAACTCAAAGGTGCCCAAGTATTCTCCAAGCTTGATCTCCATGGGTTATCACCAGATTCGCATTCGTGAAGAAGATATTCCCAAGACAGCATTCAGAACAAGCTTTGGTTCATATGAATACACTGATCATGTCTTTTGGCCTCGCCAACGCTCCTCCACGTTCTCTCGCATGATGAACTTTCACTTCAACGCCTACACCAATGACTTCGTTTGGTCTATCTCGACGACATTCTGGTTTTCTCCAAGAACAAGGAAGATCATGCCAAGCATTTGCGTTTGGTTCTCGATAAGCTCAAGGAACATCAGTTCTACGCCAAGTTTCTCCAAGTGTGAATTTTGGCTCGATGAGGTTCTTTATCTTGGTCATATCATCTCTGCCAAGGGCATTGCCGTGAATCCTGAGAAGGTGTCTGCAATTGTGAATTGGGAACCTCCTCAACTTGAAGCAACTCCGCAGTTTTCTCGGTCTCGCAAGCTATTGCCGAAGATTCGTCGAAAACTTTTCTAAGATCGCGAAGCCTCTCTCTAATCTTCTTCAGAAGCACGTCAAGTACGTTTGGTCTCCGAAGTGTGATATTGCTTTCAACACTTTGAAAGAGAAGTTGATCACTGCTCCAGTTCTGACTCCGCCTGATGAATCCAAGCCGTACGAGGTCTTTTGTGATGCCTCTCTCCAAGGTCTTGGCGCAGTATTGATGCAAGAGAAGAAAGTTGTTGCTTATACATCTCGCCATTGAAGCCTAATGAGAAGAACTACCCCACTCATGATCTCGAGTTGGCGGCAGTTGTGCATGCTCTTTTGACTTGGAGACATCTTCTATTGGGAAGAAAAGTGGACATTTTCACTGATCACAAGAGTCTCAAGTACATCTTCACTCAGCCTAATCTCAACCTCAGGCAAACTCGATGGGTCGAAATGATTCAAGAGTATAATCCGAGTATCGAGTATACTCCAGGCAAGGCCAATGTGATTGCTGACGCTTTGAGCAAGGCTTATTGCAACAGTCTGATTCTCAAGCCTTATCAACCCGAGCTTTGTGAAGCTTTCCGCAAACTTAATCTGCAAGTTGTTCCTCAAGGATTCCTCGCCAACCTTCAAGTCTCTCCTACCTTAGAAGACCAGATTCGCCAAGCCCAGCTTCTTGATGCTATGGTGAAAAAGGTGAAGATTGGGATTGCCAAGAGTCAGTCCAAGTACAAGTGCTACCGCCTTGATGACAAGGACACTCTCTTCTTCGAGGATCGTATTGTTGTGCCCAAAGGTGAACTTCGTAAAGTGATCATGAACGAGGCTCACAATTCTCTCCTCTCCATCCACCCTGGGAGCACGAAGATGTATCAGGACTCAAGCAAGCTTATTGGTGGACTCGAATGAAGCGCGAGATCGCTCAATTCGTGAATGAATGTGATGTCTGCAGAAGAGTGAAGGCAGAACACCAAAGGCCAGCTGGTCTCCTCCAACCTCTTGCCATTCCAGAATGGAAGTTTGACCACATTGAAATGGACTTCGTGACTGGGTTTCCAAAGTCCAAGCGTGGCAATGATGCTATATTCGTTGTCATCGACAAACTCACCAAAGTGGCTCACTTTCTGCCTATCAAAGAGTCGATCACTGCAGCTCAATTGGCGGAACTCTATACCTCTCGCATTGTCTCTCTGCACGGTATTCCTCAAGTGATCTCTTCAGACCGTGGCAACATCTTTACCCGAAGTTTTGGGATTCTTTTCAGAAGGCCATGGGCACCAACATCCGCTTCAGCACAGCTTTCCATCCTCAAAAAGCGGTCAAGTCGAGCGTGTCAACCAGATTCTTGAAGATATGCTCAGGGCTTGTGTGATCTCCTTCGGCATGAAGTGGGAGGATTGTCTTCCTTATGCTGAATTCTCATACAACAACAGTTTTCAAGCAAGTTCGGGCAAGGCCCTTTTGAAATTCTGTATGGCAGGAAGTGCCGTACCCCTCTCAACTGGTCTGAAACCGGTGAACGTCAGCTTCTGGGTAATGACTTAATCACAGAGGCAGAAGAAATGTGCAAAGTCATTCGTGATAACCTCAAAGCAGCCCAATCCCGCCAGAAGAGCTACTATGATAGTAAGCACCGTGATTTGGCTTTCGAGATCGGAGATCATGTTTACCTCCGTGTCTCTCCTATGAAAGGTACTCGTCGCTTCGGTATCAAAGGGAAGCTTGCCCCTAGATACGTGGGACCTTTCAAGATTGTCAGCAAGAGAGGCGACCTCGCCTATCAACTCGAGCTTCCTTCAAACTTTGCAAATGTTCATGACGTGTTCCATGTCTCTCAGCTTCGAAAGTGCTTCAAGACTCCTGACCGCACCGTCAACTTCGAGGACATTGAGCTCCAAGAAGATCTCTCTTATCGTGAGCACCCAGTTGCTATTCTTGAAGAGACTGAACGCAAGACTCGCAACAAGTCAATCAAATTTCTCAAAGTCAAGTGGTCACACCATTCCGACCGTGAAGCTACCTGGGAACGCGAGGATCACCTCCGTTCTGAGTACCGGCGGAGTTCTTTCAGTCCTAGATCTCGGGACGAGATCTTTTCGTAGTGGTGGAGTGTTGTAACACCCCGGATGTAACTTTCCCTCTATTTGTACTCCAACTCTTGCCGTTTCCGGCGTTAAGTTATATTTATTTCTCGGGTTCGGGTCTTTTGTCTCCGTGTGTTGTTGTCGTTGTCATGCATCTCATATCATGTCATCATGTGCATTGCATTTGCATATGTGTTCATCTCATGCATTCGAGCATTTTCCCCGTTGTCCGTTTTGCATTCCGGCGCTTCGTTCTCCTCCGGTGGTCATTTCTAGCTTTCTTTCGTGTGTGGGGATTAAACATTTCCGGATTGGACCGAGACTTGCCAAGCGGCCTTGGTTTACTACCGGTAGACCGCCTGTCAAGTTTCGTATCATTTGGACTTCGTTTGATACTCCAACGGTTAACCGAGGGACCGAAAAGGCCTCGTGTGTGTTGCAGCCCAACACCCCTCCAATTTGGCCCAAAACCCACCAAACTCTGCTCCAGTCCTAGAGCGTTCGATCACGATCGCGTGGCCGAAAACCGCACCTCATTTGGACTCTCCTATCTCCACTTATGCCTATAAATAGCCCCCCCGTTTTCGGATCTCTTCTTCCTCCCCGAAACCCTAGTCTAAAAAAAACATCCCCGCCACCGACGGACACGTCCGCCCCCGGCCGGACGCGTCCGCCGCCGCCCGCCTCCGCCTACCACGACGCGACACGTGGCAGTCACCGCTCTCGCCGCCGCCGGCCCGGGAGAGCCCGCGCCTGGCCCCCGAGGCCCATCGCCCGAGCCGCCCCGCTCCTCTCCTCTTGCCGTCGCCTTCCCCGGCTCCGGGAGCCTGCGCCGCCCGACACCGGCCGGCCGCTCCACCTCCGCCGTCCTTCGCCCGACGCCGGCCGGCCGCTCCACCGCCGCCGCACCTCACCGCGGCGAACTCCGCCGTCCTCCGCCCGGCCGGGGCAAGATCCGGGCCGGATCCGGCCGCCCCTCACCGGCACCGGCCTCTTCCTCCCCACCGGCCGCCGCCCCCACCATTTCCGGCAAGTCTCCGGCGAGCTCGTGCTACAGTACCCCGTCGCTGCTACAGTGCCTTCGGGCTGGATCCAGATCTGGGTTGCCCTAGGGTTGACTTTTCCCCTCTCCTCCCGAATTTTTATACATACTTTGACCAGTGATATCTCCGCATCCGTAGCTCCGATTTGGGCATATAGTATATCAAAATGTTCGTCTCAATGAGTACATCATTTCATTCCATTGCATCATTTGCATTTGAGTTCATATTGATGCCCAAAATGCTGTTAGAAGAGGGCTTCGTGAGATAATTGTCAGATTTGGTAGTTCATCTTAGACTTTTGTCATTTTTGCCATGATTATTGTGTGCATGCTATGCCTGTGAGTCCTTGATATGTTTTGTTAAGAATTTTGTTGTCTTTCCAGAGGTGCAACCCATGCCTTTAGGATGCGTGTGGTGACTTGTGCAAGCTTGCAAAGTGAGGCACCCGGTAAATCTATTTTCAGGACTTAGTGGTTTTCACTAAGTCTGGGATTATTTAGTTCATGATGCCATATGTTCAGCTTGTTTCCTAGTGATCCGTGCCTCTTTTGAGGATGATCAGTAAAGGAGTTTTGTTAATAATGTCATTCTCTATCCATACATGTCTTTGTTTGAAATTATGGAGCACCGTAGCTTGAGTGAATCGAGCTCTACTTTTGCTTCGTGGTGAATCTGGGCAGATCGTCAACTCGTTTGCGATTTTGCCGATGCTATGTAGTTGATCCGTGCATGCTATGCCATTGTTCTTACCATGTCTAGCTTGTATTTTGTGCCTTCTTAATGAATGCATGCCTGCCTTGCCATGACTTGCACCGTGATGAGTGCATCGAGCTTGTTTACATGCCTTCGTGAGTTATATTTCAGCATGTCTCAGTTTTCATCAAGTCTGAAAACTGATTGTGTTTTAGCTATGTTCGTGTGCCCGTTAGTATATTTTGTGATCCCTTTTGGCCCAGGTCACTTAGGGACTTTTTTAGATTGTTGAGTAGCTCCGTGCCATGTTCTTATTTTTCATAATCAGTTCATGTATCATGTTGTTTTGCTGCTCCGAAGAGGGCTTCGTGATCTGAAATTTCAGACTAGTGTTTATTTCACTAAGTCTGGAATCTGTTGTGCATTTGCGTTTTTGCCATGCTTGTTTGGACCTCATAATGGATGAATTGGCCGTGGCTCAGTGCTAGTCTTTTGTTAAGCATCTTGTGTGCCTCCATGCCATGTATTTTGTTATCATGTTTGGTGGCTGTAGCATGTTCAATTCGTTGCATTTAGATGCCTACTTGCTGTAAATTGCAGACCGGTGTCATATCTTAAAACGCTTGCCATTTCCAAACCGTAACTCCGATTCTGGCGTTCTTTATATCGTTTTCAAGCGATTCATCTCATCTTTCCAGTGGCACCCTTGGAATTCCAAGTTGAGGCCAGGTTCATGCATTTCCTGTCATATCTTGCATTTTGCATCCCGCATCGCATCCCGCATAGCATATCATCATTTCATCATATTGCTTGGTCTTGCACGTGGTTGATTGTATCCTTGTTGCTTGTTTGTCTTGTTTGGGTAGAGCCGGGAGACGAGTTCGCTACCGAGGAGCCTGTTGAGTTTGCTATTGAGGATCCAGTTAACTCTGACAACTATGCAGGCAAGATGATCATACCCTCGAAATCACTATTAACTTTGCTATGCTAGTTTGCTCGCTCTTGCTATGCCAATGCTACGATTGCCTACCTTTTGCTTGTCAGCCTCCCAGTTTCATGTTGAACTCTAACCCACCTTGTCCTAGAAACCATTGATTGGCTATGTTACCGCTTTGCTCAGCCCCCTCTTATAGCGTTCGCTAGTTGCAGGTGAAGAT
>NW_024113015.1:0-10308 GCF_003073215.2 Triticum urartu | reverse complement strand
GAGAGAGATGATCCACTCCTGGATTACTTTGGTACCTCCCTGCTAGACTTATAGCAAGGCACACATCAGGTCTGGTACACAGCATTGCATACATGATAGATCCTATGGCTGATGCATAGGGAACATCTTTCATATTCTCTCTATCTTCTGCAGTGGTCGGGCATTGAGTCTTACTCAACTTCACACCTTGTAACACAGGCAAGAACCCTTTCTTTGCTTGATCCATTTTGAACTTCTTCAAAACTTTGTCAAGGTATGTGGTTTGTGAAAGTCCAATTAAGCGTCTTGATCTATCTCTATAGATCTTAATGCCTAATATGTAAGCAGCTTCACCGAGGTCTTTCATTGAAAAACTCTTATTCAAGTATCCCTTTATGCTATCCAGAAATTCTATATCATTTCCAATTAGTAATATGTCATCCACATATAATATCAGAAATGCTACAGAGCTCCCACTCACTTTCTTGTAAATACAGGCTTCTCCAAAAGTCTGTATAAAACCAAATGCTTTGATCACACTATCAAAGACGTTTATTCCAACTCCGAGAGGCTTGCACCAGTCCATAAATGGATCGCTGGAGCTTGCACACTTTGTTAGCTCCCTTTGGATTGACAAAACCTTCTGGTTGCATCATATACAACTCTTCTTCCAGAAATCCATTCAGGAATGCAGATTTGACATCCATCTGCCAAATTTCATAATCATAAAATGCGGCAATTGCTAACATGATTCGGACAGACTTAAGCATCGCTACGGGTGAGAAGGTCTCATCGTAGTCAATCCCTTGAACTTGCCGAAAACCTTTTGCGACAAGTCAAGCTTTGTAGACAGTAATATTACCGTCAGCGTCAGTCTTCTTCTTGAAGATCCATTTATTCTCAATTGCTTGCCGATCATCGGGCAAGTCAACCAAAGTCCATACTTTGTTCTCAGATTTCGTGGCTTCAAGCCACTTTACGGAATTTGGGCTCACCGTCGCTTCTTCATAGTTCGTAGGTTCATCATGATCTAGTAGCATGACTTCCAGAACGGGATTACCGTACCACTCTGGCGCGGATCTTACTCTGGTTGATCTACGAGGTTCAGTAGTATCTTGTCTGAAGTTTCATGATCATCATCATTAGCTTCCTCACTAACTGGTGTAGGTGTCACAGAAACAGTTTTCTGTGATGTACTACTTTCCAATAATGGAGCAGGTACAGTTACCCTTCGTCAAGTTCTACTTTCCTCCCACTCACTTCTTTCGAGAGAAACTCCTTCTCTAGAAAGTTTCCGAACTTAGCACAAAAGTCTTGCCTTCGGATCTGTGATAGAAGGTGTATCCAATAGTTCTCCTTTGGATATCCTATGAAGACACATTTCTCCGATTTGGGTTCGAGCTTATCAGGTTGAAGCTTTTTCACATAAGCATCGCAACCCCAAACTTTCAGAAACGACAACTTTGGTTTCTTGCAAAACCACAGTTCATAAGGCGTCGTCTCAACGGATTTTGATGGTGCCCTATTTAACGTGAATGCGGTCCGTCTAGAAGCGTACCCCAAAACAGATAGCGGTAAATCAGTAAGAGACATCATAGATCGCACCATATCTGTAAGTACGATTACGACGTTCGGAACACACCATTACGCTGTGGTGTTCCGGGTGGCGTGAGTTGCGAAACTATCCGCATTTTTCAAATGTACACCAAACTCGTAACTCAAATATTCTCCTCCACGATCAGATCGTAGAAACTTTATTTTCTTGTTACGATGATTTTCAACTTCACTCTGAAATTCTTTGAACTTTTCAAACGTTTCAGACTTATGTTTCATTAAGTAGATATACCCATATCTGCTAAGTCATCTGTGAAGGTGAGAAAATAACGATATCCGCCACGAGCCTCAATATTCATCGGACCACATACATCTGTATGTATGATTTCCAACAAATCTGTTGCTCTCTCCATAGTACCGGAGAACGCGTTTTAGTCATCTTGCCCATGAGGCACGGTTCGCAAGTACCAAGTGATTCATAATCAAGTGGTTCCAAAAGTCCATCAGTATGGAGTTTCTTCATGCGCTTTACACCGATATGACCTAAACGGCAGTGCCACAAATAAGTTGCACTATCATTATCAACTCTGCATCTTTTGGCTTCAACATTATGAATATATGTGTTACTACTATCGAGATTCAACAAGAATAGACCACTCTTCAAGGGTGCATGACCATAAAAGATATTACTCATATAAATAGAACAACCATTATTCTCTGATTTAAATGAATAACCGTCTCGCATCAAACAAGATCCAGATATAATGTTCATGCTTAACGCTGGCACCAAATAACAATTATTTAGGTCTAATATTAATCCCGAAGGTAGATGTAGAGGTAGCGTGCCGACTGCGATCACATCGACTTTGGAACCGTTTCCCACGCGCATCGTCACCTCGTCCTTAGCCAATCTTCGCTTAATCCGTAGTCCCTGTTTCGAGTTGCAAATATTAGCAACAGAACCAGTATCAAATACCCAGGTGCTACTGCGAGCATTAGTAAGGTACACATCAATAACATGTATATCACATATACCTTTGTTCACCTTGCCATCCTTCTTATCCGCCAAATACTTGGGGCAGTTCCGCTTCCAGTGACCAGTCTGCTTGCAATAGAAGCACTCAGTTTCAGGCTTAGGTCCAGGTTTGGGTTTCTTCTCTTGAGTAGCAACTTGCTTGCCGTTCTTTTTGAAGTTCCCCTTCTTCTTCCCTTTGCCCTTTTTCTTGAAACTAGTGGTCTTGTTGACCATCAACACTTGATGCTCCTTCTTGATTTCTACCTCCGCAGCTTTCAGCATTGCGAAGAGCTCGGGAATAGTCTTATTCATCCCTTGCATATTATAGTTCATCACGAAGCTCTTGTAGCTTGGTGGCAGTGATTGGAGAATTCTATCAATGACGCAATCATCTGGAAGATTAACTCCCAATTGAATCAAGTGATTATTATACCCAGACATTTTGAGTATATGCTCACTGACAGAACTGTTCTCCTCCATCTTGCAGCTATAGAACTTATTGGAGACTTCATATCTCTCAATCCGGGCATTTGCTTGAAATATTAACTTCAACTCTTGGAACATCTCATATGCTCCATGACGTTCAAAACGTCGTTGAAGTCCCGATTCTAAGCCGTAAAGCATGGCACATTGAACTATCGAGTAAGTCATCAGCTTGGCTCTGCCAGACATTCAATAAACATCTGGTGTTGCTCAGCAAGCAGGCCTGGCACCCCCAGGTGCTTCCAGGGACGTAATTCTTTCTGTGCAGGCAATGAGGATAATCCTCAAAGTTAACGGACCCCAGTCCGTGTAATGCTACCATCATCTTTCAACTTGCTTTCTCAGGACGATTAAAATTCAACGGAACAACAGCACGGGCCATCTATCTAATCAAACATAAATAAGCAAGATACATATCAGGTACTAAGTTCATGATAAATTTAAGTTCAATTAATCATATTACTTAAGAACTCCCACTTAGATAGACATCCCTCTAATCCTCTAAGTGATTACGTGATCCAAATCAACTAAACCATAGTCCGATCATCACGTGAGATGGAGTAGTTTCAATTGGTGAACATCGTTATGTTGATCATATCTACTATATGATTCACGCTCGACCTTTCGGTCTCCGTGTTCCGAGGCCATATCTGTATATGCTTGTGCTCGTCAAGTATAACCTGAGTATTCCGCGTGTGCAACTGTTTTGCACCCGTTGTATTTGAACGTAGAGCCTATACATCACACCCGATCATCACGTGGTGTCTCAGCACGAAGAACTTTCGCAACGGTGCATACTCAGGGAGAACACTTCTTGATAATTAGTGAGAGATCATCTTATAATGCTACCGTCAATCAAAGCAAGATAAGATGCATAAAAGATAAACATCACATGCAATCAATATAAGTGATATGATATGGCCATCATCATCTTGTGCTTGTGATCTCCATCTCCGAAGCACCGTCGTGATCACCATCGTCACCGGCGCGACACCTTGATCTCCATCGTAGCATCGTTGTCGTCTCGCCAAACTAGTGCTTCCACGACTATCACTACCTTTAGTGATAAAGTAAAGCATTACATCGTGAATTGCATTGCATACAATAAAGCGACAACCATATGGCTCATGCCAGTTGCCGATAACTCAGTTACAAAACATGATCATCTCATACAATAAAATTTAGCATCATGTCTTGACCATATCACATCACAACATGCCCTGCAAAAACAAGTTAGACATCCTCTACTTTGTTGTTGCAAGTTTTACGTGGCTGCTACGGGCTTAGCAAGAACCGTTCTTACCTACGCATCAAAACCACAACGATAGTTTGTCAAGTTGGTGCTGTTTTAACCTTTCGCAAGGACCGGGTGTAGCCACACTTCAGGTTAACTAAAGTTGGAGAAACTGACACCCAGCCACCTTTGTGCAAAGCACGTCGGGAGAACCGGTCTCGCGTAAGCGTACGCGTAATGTCGGTCGGGCCGCTTCATCCAACAATACCGCCGAACCAAAGTATGACATGCTGGTAAGCAGTATGACTTATATCGCCCACAACTCACTTGTGTTCTACTCGTGCATATAACATCAACATATAAAACCTAGGCTCGGGATGCCACTGTTGGGTTTCAACGTAGTAATTTCAAAAAATTCTCCTACGCACACGCAAGATCATGTGATGCATAGCAACGAGAGGGGAGAGTGTGATCTACATACCTAGTAGATCGACAACGGAAGCGTTTGGTTGATGTAGTCGTACGTCTTCACGGCCAACGATCAAGCACCGAAACTACGGCACCTCCGAGTTTTAGCACACGTTCAGCTCGATGACGATCCCCGGACTCCGATCAGCAAAGTGTCGGGGAAGAGGTTCCGTCAGCACGACGGCGTGGTGACGATCTTGATGTTACTACCTGCAGCAGGGCTTCGCCTAAACTCCGCTACAATATTACGAGGACTATGGTGGAAGGGGGCACCGCACACGGCTAAGAATATGATCACGTGGATCAACTTGTGTGTTTCTGGGGTGCCCCTGCCTCCGTATATAAAGGACTAAAGGGGGGAGGCTGGCCGGCCAAGGAGGCGCGCCAGGAGAGTCCTACTCCCTCTGGGAGTAGGATTCCCCCCCCAATCCTAGTTGGAATAGGATTCGCGGAGGGGGGAAAAGAGAGAGAGGGGCCGGCCCCCTCTCCTTGTCCTATTCGGACCAAGGGAGGGGAGGGGCGCGCGGCCCATGAGGGCTGCCTCTTCTCTTTTCCACTAAGGCCCATCATGGCCCATATAGCTCCCGGGGGGTTCCGGTAACCTCCCGGTACTCCGGTAAAATCCCGATTTCACCCGGAACACTTCCGATATCCAAACATAGGCTTCCAATATATCAATCTTTATGTCTCGACCATTTCGAGACTCCTCGTCATGTCCGTGATCACATCCGGGACTCCGAACAACCTTCGGTACATCAAAATGCATAAACTCATAATATAACTGTCATCGTAACCTTAAGCGTGCGGACCCTACGGGTTCGAGAACAATGTAGACATGACCGAGACACGTCTCCGGTCAATAACCAATAGCGGGACCTGGATGCCCATATTGGCTCCTACATATTCTACGAAGATCTTTATCGGTCAGACCGCATAACAACATACGTCGTTTCCCTTTGTCATCGGTATGTTACTTGCCCGAGATTCGATCGTCGGTATTCCAATACCTAGTTCAATCTCGTTGCCGGCAAGTCTCTTTACTCGTTCTGTAATACATCATCCCGCAACTAACTCATTAGTTGCAATGCTTGCAAGGCTTAAGTGATGTGCATTACCGAGAGGGCCCAGAGATACCTCTCCGACAATCGGAGTGACAAAACCTAATCTCGAAATACGCCAACCCAACATGTACCTTTGGAGACACCTGTAGTACTCCTTTATAATCACCCAGTTACGTTGTGACGTTTGGTAGCACCCAAAGTGTTCCTCCGGTAAATGGGAGTTGCATAATCTCATAGTTATAGGAACATGTATAAGTCATGAAGAAAGTAATAGCAACATACTTAACGATCGGGTGCTAAGCTAATGGAATGGGTCATGTCAATTAGATCATTCACTTAATGATGTGATCCCGTTAATCAAATAACAACTCATTGTTCATGGTTAGGAAACATAACCATCTTTGATTAACGAGCTAGTCAAGTAGAGGCATACTAGTGACACTTTGTTTGTCTATGTATTCACACATGTATTATGTTTTCGGTTAATACAATTCTAGCATGAATAATAAACATTTATCATGATATAAGGAAATAAATAATAACTTTATTATTGCCTCTAGGGCATATTTCCTTCAATACCTCTCCGACAATCGGAGTGACAAAACCTAATCTCGAAATATGCCAACCCAACATGTACCTTTGGAGACACCTGTAGTACTCCTTTATAATCACCCAGTTACGTTGTGACGTTTGGTAGCACCCAAAGTGTTCCTCCGGTAAACGGGAGTTGCATAATCTCATAGTTATAGGAACATGTATAAGTCATGAAGAAAGCAATAGCAACATACTAAACGATCGGGTGCTAAGCTAATGGAATGGGTCATGTCAATCAGATCATTCACTTAATGATGTGATCCCGTTAATCAAATAACAACTCATTGTTCATGGTTAGGAAACATAACCATCTTTGATTAACGAGCTAGTCAAGTAGAGGCATACTAGTAACACTTTGTTTGTCTATGTATTCACACATGTATTATGTTTTCGGTTAATACAATTCTAGCATGAATAATAAACATTTATCATGATATAAGGAAATAAATAATAACTTTATTATTGCCTCTAGGGCATATTTCCTTCAGCTCATGCTTCCTCAAGCTGCATGTGTATGATGCTGGCCATAGATTCTCATCATAAACTTTGCCTTTGAATTTATTTTTAAAATTTTGCGCTAGGTGTCGCATACATTCCCTATGTTCCACTCCAGGGAATACAATTTCTACCGTAGTTTCTAAACCCTTACAAGCATCTTTGTGTATAACTAAACCTGAGGGTGTACCTTTAATGTTGAGCAACTGCTGCAGAAACTAGACCCAACTCTCCGCGGACTCTACCTCCAACACACCAAATGCATCTGGGAATAGCCAGTTGTGTCCATCAACTGCAGAAGCTGCTGCTAGCTGGCCTCTCTATCTTCCATTCAAACCAGTTGCATCGACAGCCAAATAGGGCCTACAACCATTCAGAAACCCCTGCCAGCAAGCCTTGAAACAAACAAAAGCCCTCCTAAAGCACTCCTTCTCTAGTGCCTTCCCTTTTAATTTGTACTTAAATGTATGCTTGTCAATCTATACAACACTCCCTGGACTAGTCGTCTCCACTTCAGCTTTGAAGGTGTAAAGCAACTGAAAACTCTCATTCCATGGACCATTAATCCTATCAAGAGCCCTTTCCTTAGCATAGAAAATCCTCATGTAAGGTATATTAATCTTGTACTTCTCAAATAGCTTCCCATGGAGTGTTGTTGGACCAATTGCTGGTGTTTCCCTCACCCAATCCAAGATTGCATCTGCCACCCACCTAGTCTTTTCAAGCTTTGATTTGTCCTTTCCCCCTTCCCCTCCAGGTGGGCATGTGTGCCCGTGTGGGTTGCTTTTTATCTGAAAAAAAATGAAAAATGATGTCAAGTACAATTAAGAAACAGTACACATGATTTGAATATAGAATGGGTAAATAATCTAATAAAAATATTCAGTTGTAATACCTGAATCAATTTGCTCTTTAGCATAGTGGATGCATGCAACCTCCACCTACACCTATCATCATGGCAATGAACAGTGAATCTTCCTGGCTCACTCCTATCAACCTCATAAGAGTTTTCAGTGAGAATGCAATATGTAGTCACTGCATTACGACAGTCCACCATCGATTCGAATACGGTTCCCGGAGTAAGCTCATGATTCTCTTTGTTGCACTCAATTGTTGGCATGTCCTCACCATCATATTCTTTTAAAACTAAGGAGTCGATGTTCTCCTCCCTCTCTTCATTGTCAGTGTCATCAAATCTAGCACGGTTGCTAGCTCCTCTGGATATTCATCTTCCACTGCCTGATAACTGACTCTATCTACCAGTACAGGGAATAGAATCTCATCCTCATCATCATGTCGAGGCACTTCCTCTCCAGGCTCTGCATCTACTTCTACATCAGGTGCAGAAGGGAGGGGAGAAGTGGCAGAATTAGCGGCAGCCGACATGTTGTGGATTTCAGAACCACTAGGTTTACTTAGTCTCGACCTACAAGGAGTGCGAGGGCGCTCGCTATTAGCAGAGACAGATGATGTCTGAACACCCTTCCCCTTCAGGATCCATTGTTTGCATGCCTGAAGCACACCGATATGGATTTTACTGAAACGACTGTCAGCATTCAAACTAAATAGCAATCCCAGATGCTCATCACAAGTTAATGGGACAAATCTCTGCGCGGTACTATCGAAATATCTCAGTTCAACAGCATCGGCAGGGCTCCATGGATACTCACAACAGAGTGCCTCATGGAAATCTATGAACGAAACGCTGGTTTCTACCACTTTAGGATAGAAAAATCCATAAATCAGACACAGTTTAGTTCCACGCAGCTCGCTAGTTTCCATTCTAACCGCCAGCCGAAAAGCAAGTGCAGGATCAACCCTATTCGATTTAAATAAGACAAAGGGCGCAGTTAGGCCGATTTTTTTAGATAAATTGCACTGATTCACGCCAACGGTGGTCAAATACAACCTAATTTACGAATCTCCTAATCAATTTGAGAGGAAAATGATGCTTATCCAGGTGGGATCCATGAATTATCCGCCTCTGATTCGATCCAATCATCTCCACGGTTGATGGGCCGGACGGGGTGTCCCCTGACATCGCTTCCTAGTCGTTGATGGGGAGAGAGGGTAGATGCGGCGAAGGCGACACGACGGCGGTAGAGGCGGCATGACGGTGGTGGATGGGGCGGCGCGGAAGCGACTATATCTGATTCAGGTTACACTGAGTTTCAGTTTCGCGGCCCCACTGTTTAGCACGTAACGTTCAAAATGTGGACTCGGCCCTATGTGGCCCCACTCGTCAGAGTTAACGGTCAAGCCATTGACCCGACGACAACGTCCACTGTGACCAATTATGAGGGTTTTCGGCAAGGGAGTGGGGAAAAGTGAGCAAAAGTTAAGAGCGTGGGGATGAATGAGTAGAACTAAGGAACCAGGGGCACAGAAATAAAAATCCATAGGTATTTCCCTCAGTGATGAGATCAAGGTTATCGAACCAGTAGGAGAACCACGAAACACTACGTGAACGGCACCTGCACACAAAGAACAAATACTTGCAACCCGACGTAAAAGAGGGATTGTCAATGCCTCCGGGGTAAAAGATAGATAAAATTGTAGTATATTGGATAAATAGATCTCACGGGAATGCGAGATAAAATAAATAATAACAAATTGCAGCAAGATATTTTTGGGTTTTGGATTAATAGATCTGAAAATAAAAGCGAATAAAAATAGATCTCAAAGGCAAATATGATAAAGAAGAGAACCGAGGGCCATAGATTTCACTAGTGGCTTCTCTCGAGAAAAATAGCAATACGGTGGGTAAACAAATTACTGTTGGGCAATTGATATAAGTTCAAATAATCATGACGATATCCAGGCAATGGTCATTATATAGGCATAACGTCCAAGATTACTAGATCGACTCCTGCGTGCATCTACTACTATTACTCTACACATCGACCGCTATCCAGCATGCATCTAGTGTATTAAGTCCATGGAGAAATGGAGTAATGCAATAAGAATGATGACATGATGTAGACAAGATCTATTTACGTAGAAATAGACCCGATCTTGTTATCCTTAATAGCAATGATACATACGTGTCATTTCCCTTTCTGTCACCAGGATTGAGCACCGTAAGATCGAACCCATCACAAAGCACCTCTTCCCATGGCAAGAAAAATTGATCTAGTCGGGCTAACTAAACCAAAGATTCGAAGAAGAAATATGAGGCTATAAGTAATCATGCGTACAAGAGATCAAAAGACTCAAATAACTTTTATGGATAAAAACATAGATCTGATCATAAACTCAAAGGTCATAAAATCCCAACAAACACACCGCAAAGAGTTACATCAAATAGATCTCCAAGAGACCATTGTATTGAGAATCAAAAGAGAGAGAGGAAGCCATCTAGCTACTAACTACGGACTCATAGGTCTACAATGAACTACTCACGCATCATCGAAGAGGTACCAATG
>NW_024113014.1:0-15855 GCF_003073215.2 Triticum urartu | reverse complement strand
GCATGCCTGTTATTTCTGTTAAAATAGGAGATCATTGCTATCATGGCTTATGTGATATGGGTGCTAGTGCAAGTGCAATACCTCATTCCTTATACAAAGAAATTATGCATGATATTGCACCTGCTGAGATAGAGGAAATTGATGTTACAATTAAGCTTGCCAATAGAGACACTATTTCACCAGTTGGGATTGTTAGAGATGTTGAAGTCTTGTGTGGGAAAGTTAAATATCCTGCTGATTTTCTTGTTCTTGGTTCCCCACAAGATAACTTTGTCCCATTATATTTGGTAGACCCTTCTTGAATACTGTTAATGCTAGGATAGATTGCAAAAATGATGTTGTTACTATTGGTTTGGGGGATATGTCTCATGAGTTTAATTTTGCTAAATTTCGTAGACAACCCCATGATAAAGAATTGCCTAGTAAGGATGAAATGATTGGTCTTGCTTCTATTGTCGTACCTCCTAGTGATCCCTTAGAAAAATATTGCTAGACCATGAAAATGATATGTTTATGAATGAAAGAAGGGAAATAGATGAAGTATTTTTAAAAGGGACCTATTTTGAAACACCAACTTGCCTGTTGAAATTCTAGGGGATCCTCCTCCACCCAAGGGTGATCCCGTGTTTGAGCTTAAACCATTACCTGATACTCTTAAATATGCTTATCTTGATGAAAAAAGATATATCCTGTTATTATTAGTGCTAACCTTTTAGAGCATGAAGAAGAGAAATTTATTGAAAACTCTGAAGAAGCACCGTGCTGCTATTGGATATACTCTTGATGATCTTAAGGGCATTAGTCCCACTCTATGCCAGCAAAAAATAAAATTGGTGAAAGACGCGAAACCGGTTGTTGATCAACAACGACGGCTAAGTCCTAAGATGAAAGAAGTGGTAAGTAAAGAAATACTAAAGCTTCTGGAGGCAGGTACAATTTATCCCGTTGCTGATAGTCAGTGGGTAAGTCCTGTCCATTGTGTCCCTAAGCAGGGAGGTATTACTGGTGTTCCTAATGATAAAGATGAATTGATCCCACAAAGAATTGTTACAGGTTATAGAATGGTAATTGATTTCCTCAAATTAAAAAAGCTACTAAAAAGGATCATTACCCTTTACCTTTTATTGATCAAATGCTAGAAAGATTATCCAAACATACACATTTTTGCTTTCTATATGGTTATTCCGGTTTCTCTCAAATACCTGCGTCAAAAGAGGATCAAGAAAAGACCACTTTTACTTGTCCTTTTGGTACCTTTGCTTATAGACGTATGCCTTTTGGTTTATGCAATGCACCTCTACCTTTCAAAGATGTATGACTACTATATTCTCTGACTTTGTGAAAACATTGTTGAGGTATTCATGGATGATTTTTCTGTATATGGAACTTCTTTTGATGATTGCTTAAGCAACTTTAATCGAGTTTTGCAGAGATGTGAAGAAACTAATCTTTCTTGAATTGGGAGAAGTGCCACTTTATGGTTAATGAAGGCATTATCTTGGGGCATAAAATTTCCTGAAAGAGATATTGAAGTTGATAAAGCTAAGGTTGATGCTATTGAAAAGATGTCGTGTCCAAGGACATTAAAGGTATAAGAAGTTTCCTTGGTCATGCAGTTTTTATAGGAGGTTCATTAAGGACTTCTCCAAAAAATTTCAGGCCTCTGACTAATCTCTTACAAAAATTTTCCTTTTGTCTTTGATGATGATTGTGTAGAAGCATTTGAAATACTTAAGAAAGCTTTGATTTCTGCACCTATTGTTCAGCCTCCTGATTGGAATTTACCATTTGAAATTATGTGTGATGCTAGTGATTATGCTGTAGGGGCTGTTCTAGGACAAAGAGTTGATAAGAAATTAAATGTTATCCAATATGCTAGTAAAACTCTAGACAGTGCCCAAAGAAATTATGCTACTACTGAAAAGGAATTTTTAGCAGTTGTATTTGCTTGTGATAAGTTCAGACCTTATATAGTTGATTCTAAAGTAACTGTTCACACTGATCATGCTGCTATTAAATATCTTATGGAAAATTAATATGCTAAACCTAGACTTATTAGATGGGTTCTTTGCTACAAGAATTTGATTTGCATATTATTGATAGAAAGGGAGCTGAGAACCCCGTTGCAGACAACTTGTCTAGGTTAGAGAATGTTCTTGATACCCACTACCTATTGATGATAGCTTTCCTGCTGAACAATTAGTTGTCATAAATGCTTCTCGTACTGCTCCATGGTATGCTAATTACATTGTTGCTAAATTTATACCACCTAGTTTCACATACCAGCAAAAGAAAAAGTTTTTCTATGATTTAAGACATTACTTCTTGGGATGACCCACACCTTTATAAAGAAGGAGTAGATGGTGTTATTAGACGTTGTGTACCTGAGCATGAACAGGAACAGATCCTACGCAAGTGTCACTCCTAGGCTTATGGAGGACACCATGCTGGAGATAGAACTGCACATAAGGTATTGCAATCCGGTTTTTATTGGCCTACTCTCTTCAAGGATGCCCGTAAGTTTGTCTTGTCTTGTGATGAATGTCAAAGAATTTGTAATATTAGTAGACGTCAAGAAATGCCTATGAATTATTCACTTGTTATTGAACCATTTGATGTTTGGGGCTTTGATTATATGGGACCGTTTCCTTCCTCTAATGGGTATACACATATTTTAGTTACTATTGATTACGTTACTAAGTGGGTAGAAGCTATTCCAACTAATAGTGCTGATCATAACACCTCTATTAATAAGATGCTTAAAGAAGTTATTCTTTCCGAGGTTTGGAGTCCCTAGATACTAAATGACTGATGGTGGTTCACATTTTATTCATGGTGCTTTTGTAAAATGCTTGCTAAGTATGATGTTAATCATAGAATTGCATCTCCATATCATCCACATCTAGTGGTCAAGTAGAACTGAGTAATAGAGAGATTAAATTAATTTTGCAAAAGATTGTTAATAGATCTGGAAGAATTGGTCCAAGAAACTTGATGATGCATTATGGGATTATATAACTGTATAAAAATCCTATGGGTATGTCTCCGTATAAAATGGTTTATGGAAAAGCATGTCACTTACCTATCAAACTAGAACATAAGGCATATTGGGCCATTAAAGAGCTCAATTATGATTTCAAACTTGTCGGTGAGAAGAGGCTTTTTGAACATTAGCTCACTTGATGAATGGAGAACCCAGGCTTATGAGAATGCCAAACTGTTTAAAGAAATAGTTAAAAGATGGCATAAGAAAAGGATACAAAAGCATGAGTTTAATGTAGGTGATTATGTATTACTATACAACTCCGTTTAAGATTTTTTGCAGGCAAACTCCTTTCTAAATGGGAAGGTCCTTATGTCATCGAGGAGGTCTATCATTCCGGTGCCATAAAAGTCAACAACTTCGAAGGCACAAATCCGAGGGTGGTGAACGGTCAAAGAATCAAACATTATATCTCAGGTAATTCTATAAATGTTGAAACTAATGTTATCGAAACCGTAACCCCGGAGGAATACATAAAGGACACTTTCCAGAATGTTTCAGACTCCGAAAAGGAATAGGTATGAGGTACTGTAAGTAAACCGACTCCAAAACAGTTCTAATAGCATTTTTTCTCCATTTTGGATTATTTAAGAAAATAGGAAAAATAAGTAGTACGGAAAGGACACGAGGCGTCCACAGGGTGGAGGGCGTGCCCTACCCCCCTAGGCGCGCCCCCTGCCTCGTGGGCACCTCGTGTGCTCTCCGGACTCAGTTTTCTTGCACGATACTTCTTTTGGTTGGTAAAAATTCACTATATAATCTCGTGAAGGTTTTGATCACTGTACCACGCAAATATCTCCTATTTTTGTTTCGAGCTATTTTCTGCCAGGATTGCCAAGGCCAGGCATCATGTCGTCTCCCTCCCCCTCCAACAATGAGGGAAACGATGCTTGGCTAATGAAGATAGAACTGAAGAGAGAAAGCCCGGAGAGATTCAACCAAGGAATGATGGAATCAAGAAGGCCATGGGGGATCAAGTTCCGACAATAGAAGAAGAAGACATCCTTCAACCTCATCAAAATCTCCTTACCCCAAAGGAGATTGAAGCTTTCAAGATGATTGAGTTAGCTCGCATTCAAAACAAGTATCTCACAAGTGAAAAAATATTGTTTGAAGGAGCAATATCATCGCACTCAGGGCATTCATCCGCAAATTGGAGATTCCTACACTTCGATGTGCGACTATCCATCATCACCATCATCTTCTCCACCAACAAGAGAACTGAGTATCTGGTATGGGCACTCCTTGGCAACTGCCAAGCTTGGGGGAGTGCCCTGGTATCGTATCACCATCACACTTTTATCTTTACCGTTTTTCTTAGTTTCGACCTTTTGGTTATATCTTAATCTAGTAGAATAAATTTTAGTATGATCTAGTTTTGAGTTTTGCTTTATGGATCCTTCTATGTAATCGAGTCCGTGAGCTATATATAATAAAGATTAGTGTTGAGTCAAGGGCTTTGCCATCTTGATATGATCTGGAGAGAATAAAAATAAAAGAAAAGAGAAAGAAAAAAGAAATAAAGAGATCTTATGGATCTTATGGAGAGTAATGACTTTACATATAAAGAGTATGATGAATAAAATTGTTGGAGTTGATAAACATAGTTTTGGTCATCGTTGCAATTAATATGAAATAGTAAAGAAAGAGAGGTTTTCACATTTAAATATACTATCTTGGACATCTTTTATGATTGTGAGCACTCATTAAAATATGACATGCTAAAGAGTTGATGTTGGACAAGGAAGACAACGTAATGGGTTATGTTTTCTTACATCTGAAATAAATTATATTGTCATGGATCATCCAACATGTTGAGCTTGCCTTTCCCTCTCATGCTAGCCAAATTCTTTGCACCAAGTAGAGATACTACTTGTGCTTCCAAATACCTTAAACCCAGTTTTGCCATGAGAGTCCACCATATCTACCTATGGATTGAGTAAGATCCTTCAAGTAAGTTGTCATTGTGCAAGCAATAAAAATTGCTCTCTAAATATGTATGATTTATTAGTGTGGAGAAAATAAGCTTTATACGATCTTGTGATGTGGAAGAAATAAAAACGAGACTGCATAATAAAGGTCCATATCACAAGTGGCAATATAAAGTGACGTTCTTTTGCATTAAGATTTCGTGCATCCAACCATAAAAGCATGACAACCTCTGCTTCCCTCTTGCGAAGGGCCTATCTTTTATTCTTGTCTTATACTTCATACAAAGAGTCATGGTGATCTTCACCTTTCCTTTTTACATTTTATCCTTTGGCAAGCACAATGTGTTGGAAAGATCCTGATATATATAGCTAATTGGATGTGAGTTTTCATGAACTATTATTGTTGACATTACCCTTGAGGTAAAAGGTTGGGAGGCAATACTATAAGCCCCTATCTTTCTCTGTGTCCGATTAAAACTTCATACCCATAAATATTGCGTGAGTGTTAGCAATTGTGAAGACTAAAAGATAGTTTGAGTATGTGGACTTGCTAAAAAGCTCTTATATGACTCTTTCCGATGTTATGATAAATTGCAATTGCTCATGACTGAAGATTATAGTTTGTTAGTTTCAATGAAGTTTATGATTCATACTTGAAACTGTGAATGAATTGTTACTTTAGCATAAGAGACCATATGACAATATATATTATATATATTTTTGTTCTAAGAATGATCATGATGCCCTCATGTCATATTTTATTTTATCGACACCTCTATCTCTATACATGTGGTCATATTTTCGATATCGGCTTTCGCTTGAGGACAAGCGAGGTCTAAGCTTGGGGGAGTTGATACGTCCATTTGCATCATGCTTTTATATCGATATTTATTCATTATGGGTTTATTACACATTATGTCACAATACTTATGCCTATTCTCTCTTATTTTACAAGGTTTACATGAAGAGGGAGAATGCCGGCAGCTGGGATTCTGGGCTGGAAAAGGAGCAAATATTAGAGACTTATTCTACACACTCCAAAAGTCCTGAAACTTCACAGGAGCACGTTTCAGAACATATAAAAAATATTGGGCGAAGGAAGTACCAGAGGGGGGCCACCCACCATCCACGAGGGTAGGGGCGCGCCCTCCCCCCCTCGGCGTGCCCTGCCCCATGGGTGCGCCCCCTGCCTTGTGGGCCCCCTGGAAGGCCTCCGGTGCCCATCATCTGCTATATGAGGTATTTTTCCCTGGAAAAAAAATCATAAGATAGCTCACGGGACGAAACTCCGCCGCCACGAGGTAACCTTGGCGGACAATCTAGGGCTGGCGGAGCTGTTCTGCCGGGGAAACTTCCCTCCGGGAGGGGGAAATCATCACCATCGTCATCACCAACGATCCTCTCATCGGGAGGGGGTCAATCTCCATCAACATCTTCACCAGCACCATCTCATCTCAAACCCTAGTTCATCTCTTGTATCCAATCTTTGTATCCAAAGTTCAGATTGGTACCTGTGGGTTGCTAGTAGTGTTGATTACTCCTTGTAGTTGATGCTAGTTGGTTTATTCGTGGAAGATCATATGTTCAGATCCTTTATGCATATTAATACCCCTCTGATTATGAACATGAATATGATTTATGAGTAGTTACGTTTGTTCCTGAGGACATGGGAGAAGTCTTGCTATAAGTAGTCATGTGAATTTGGTATTCGTTTGATATTTTGATTGAGATGTATGTTGTCTTTCCTCTAGTGGTGTCATGTGAACGTCGACTACATGACACTTCACCATTGTTTGGGCCTAGGGGAAGGCATTGGGAAGTAATAAGTAGATGATGGGTTGCTAGAGTGACAGAAGCTTAACCCTAGTTTATGAGTTGCTTCGTAAGGGGCTGATTTGGATCCATATGTTTCATGCTATGTTAGGTTTACCTTAATACTTCTTTTGTAGTTGAGGATGCTTGCAAGAGGGGTTAATCATAATTGGGATGCTTGTCCAAGGAAGGGCAGCACCCAAGCAATGGTGCACCCACATATCAAATTATCAAAGTACCGATCACGAATCATATGAACGTGATGAAAACTAGCTTGATGATAATTCCCATGTGTCCTCGGGAGTGTTTTATATAAGAGTTTGTCTAGGCTTTTCCTTTGATACAAAAGGGATTGGGCCATCTTGATGCACCCTATTTACTTTTACTATTTGTTACCCGTTACAAATTACCTTATCACAAAACTACCTGTTACCGATAATTTCAGTGCTTGCAGAGAATACCTTGCTGAACTGCTTATCATTTCCTTCTGCTCGTTCGTTGGGTTCGACACTCTTAGTTATCGAAAGGACTATGATAGGTCCCCTATACTTGTGGTCATCATCCCTGGGCCTCACGGGGGCTCCCACCCACGTCCTAGTGGAGGCCCCATGCTCCGCGCTAGTAGGAAGACAAGAAGACTACTATAGGTGACTGACACGGTTGTTCTTTTGCTTGCTTTCCGTAGCTGGTTTGCAACTTCTTGAGTGGAATTTGAAGTTTTTCTCGTCTCGTTTTGAGGGTTGGGAAATTTCTTCTCCTTGCATCGTTCTCTCTTCTAGGTCTTGCCTTAGGGGGAGTGGTAGTTGCCCGTCGCTCCTCGTCGCGCGTCCCGGGTGTGGGGGCTGGGCGGGTGCGTGCGCGCTCTGGCCCACCCGCGAACACATGTCACCAAAGCGTAGGTGTGTGTGCGCTCGGGCCCGCCTGTGAACACACCTTGCCAAAGCCTCAGTACCCTAGACTTTTGGCATCTTCATCCTCACGCGACGCTCTCAAACGAGCTCAGGGGCACGACGCCTCCGGAGGTTTCCTAATCCTATAGTTGTAAGGCATGCTCTCGTGGCAGGGGAGTGCACCACAAGAATATGAAGCTAAGTTGCCCCAACCATAATCAAGAGCAATGGGGTATCGCAATGCAACATAAAAATGATAACATAACGGCACAAGCACCATAGTTCATTACGTGCCCCGGCAGGGCCTTCTACTTCTTTTTGAAGGAGGAAGAAAGGAACAAAATCAAGCCGCATGACTACAGCGGCTCTCGAGGCCAGGCCTCAGTAGCGCTCGGTCTTAGTCGGTGTCCTCCTCCTGGTTCATCGGGGCATGGCGGCGACGCGGCTCGTCACCCTCCCTAGTCTGAGGCCGGCGACGCGGCGGTTCGTCGTAGTCGCTGCCGCTGGTGCTCTCCTCGGAGGAGGAGCCACTGCTGCTGGAGGCAGCACAACTGTCGCCAAGGGCAAGCTCACCACCAGCGATGGCGCCACCCCTCCGGCCGTCGTCATCGTCACGAAAGTCGTCGTCGCTGTCGCTTTCTGGGAGGCACCCCGCGCGCTGGCCGTCTCCCCCAAACATCCCATGACATAGAGGATTGTGATGCCATCATACCTAAAGTGGAGGGTGCACCTCCCGTGAAGGCCCCGCGCACGGGTGAACGGCTGCTACCCACAATTCGGAAACACGTTGCCGGCGGTGGTGACCTCGACCTCCACTCATGAGGCCTTGCTACAGCAGCCGTCGGCCTGCAGCCAGAGATCGTCGGGCCATCGGTCGATAGCCTACCCGCGAAGAAGCATGGAAGCTGGAACCAGATGCCTGCCGGCCTCTCCGACCACACGACGAACTCTGGGGGTGCGTCGGCCGTGTGGGATCACGGGTGCAGCGTCCGAACGGCCACTATGCACCTTACCTCGTCACCGTGGCCAACCTGGCTGCGACAACTTCCGCCACGGGAGGGCGCGCCCCCACGGCTACCGAAGGCGGCTCCATCCCTTGAAGGGGTACGCCCACGCCCACGGGGAGCCACTGTCGGCGTCATGGCGTGCTTACGGGGGCGTCTGCGGCCTCTCTTGGGAGGTGACGAGTCTGGCCCCTTCTTCGGAGCCTTCCCCTTCTCCGCAGCCGAAAACCTTCTCACTGGCGCCATGGACTCACTGGCAAGATGGTGGGACAGAAAGGAAGAAGGAGGAGCAAGCAGCGAGAAGATAGAGATGAGTAGGGGGCTCTGCCCCCTCCCATTTATAACCGGATAGAGGCCAACCTCCGGCCTCCCACGATTCCAAGTAATGATGGTTTTTCTGCATGAAGCAGGCAATTGTCATGTCAGACATTTGCCAAGGCAGTGTGGGGAAGTGGAGACACCCACGTCCCATCAAGCACCATGTGTCGACTTGGCCCGTAGGTGATTGGGGCCTATGGCGCTTCGCCCTTGCTCTTTGGCTTCGCCTCGAAGCCAAGTCCGAGCGCGCCTTGGGCCCGGGGGCTACTGTCGGCGTTCTGGGAACTAGGTACCCAGACTTGCCTACCTGCGCCCATGGCATGGCTCCTTCGACGGCCTGGTACGGCCCACCTTCAGCAGCAACAAGACAAGACCCTCGCGAAGCGGACGACACCAAGACCTCCGGAGGGAGCGACCTTCCTAGGCTGGCTCCCGAGGAGCGGAGATTCCTATGCAAGCACCCATCTCATGAGGTTTGGGTAACGCAAGCCATGACGACCAAGGCCAGGCGGGCGCCAGCGGGCGCAGAGCAGCAGGTTTCCTCTTTGGTGCTAAGGAGGCAAGCGTAGGCGCGGGTCTCGAGGAATCGGCCAAAGGTTTCCATTCCCGTGCAACAAGACCAAGACCGCTAGGACGGCAGGACAGATGTCATCACCGAGCCCACTGCGGTGTCACAAGCAGAAGCTTTGCAGGCGAAGACTACCTTTTGTCAAGATAGGATGTACTACTTGTCCTCCTTCAAAATTGGCCACTGTGGGATCCATTCCCACCTTCGTTCGGCGTAAGAGGACCAAGGCCACTATAAATATAGCTTAGCCACCATCATAGGAGGGGATCGAATCCTTAGCTCACACCCACACAAGAACATTACCTCCTGATCTAGTTCTTCCTCTATACCAGTTCATCCTCAGCCCCTCGCGAGGCTAATCCACCCAAAAGTAGGAGTAGGATCTTACACCGCAAGGTGGCCCGAACCTGCGTAAACTGTCGTGTCCCTTTCCTTTCTTGTTCATCGAGTTGGGTCATGAGAATGATGAATTGGTTGGCTAGAGAGGTTGAGTTCTTCGCACACGCCCCACAGTTCGAACCTTTCTTGGGTCTGCGGAGCCCTGAATCCAACAAGAACACTTGATGTATGTCTTGCGTGGGATACCCGTGGTGCCAATGGGGTGTTCTATTGATTCACTTGATGTATGTTTTGGCACTCAACTCACGGATTCCCGAGGTGACATTGGGGTAATCTATGCATAGGGTTTGATGCATGTTTTCATCCTTGTTTCTCCGGTAGGAATCTTGGGGCACTCTTTGAGGTTCTTTATGTAGGATTGAATATTATGAATCTGAAGTTGTTTGATGCATATTGTATAAGTGACCCATGGATACTTGTGGCTATATTGGAGTATCTAGGTGAAATTAGGATTGATTGATGTGTGTCATATGGTGTTATTTTACTACGAACTCTAGGGCTGTCTGTGATACTTCTAAAAATAGCCCAATGGATTGATCGAAAAGAATAACTTTGAGGTGGTTTTGTACCATACAAGCAATCTCATCTTATGTTCTCCGTGATAGGAACATTGGAGTGACTTTTGTCGCACGTTGAGGGATTTCCATATGATTTAATTATGTTATCATTGTTGAGAGAACTTGCACTAGTGAAAGTATGAACCCTAGGCCTTGTTTTCAAGCATTACAATACCGTTTTCGCATCGTTTCGTTACTAGTTACTTTGCCCTCTTTGTATTTTCAGATTACAAAAACTTATATCTACCATCCATATTGTACTTGTATCACCATCTCTTCACCGAACTAGTGCACCTATACAATTTACCATTGTATTGGGTGTGTTGGGGACACAAGAGACTGTTTGTTATTTGGTTGCAGGGTTGTTTGAGAGAGACCATCTTCATCCTACGCCTCACATGGATTGATAGACCTTAGGTCATCCACTTGAGGGAAATTTGCTACTGTCCTACAAAACTCTGACTTGGAGGCCTAACAACGTCTACAAGGATAAAGTTGCATAGTAGACATGAGGTAACCTTGGTGAGCACAAGACACCAGGGCGCTAGGTGTGCCCAGGTGGGTTGTGCCCACCTCGGGTACCTTTATGACTCAGTTTTTCTTCCGTTTGCTTGTTACCCAAGATAAAAATCTTTATATACCCCCCGAACCTATTGACCACTATATCGCGGAGAAATCTTTTGTTTTCGTTTCCTGATAGATCTGAAAGTATGTCGTCTCAAGATTCCGACGAAGAGTGCCCTTTTTCTTGTCAGCATTTAGACAAATCTTTTAGAAAAGAATGTTCCATTTGTTTTTTATGATGATTATGTAGAAGCCTTTGAAACACTTAAGAAAGCCTTAATTTCTGCACCTATTGTTCGACCACCGGATTTGAACTTGCCTTTTGAAATTATGTGTGATGCTAGTGATTATGTTGTTGGTGTTGTTCTAGGACAGAGAGTTGATAAGAAACTAAATGTTATTCATTATGCTAATAAACTCTAGACAGTGCCCAAAGAAATTATGCTACTACTAAAAAAGCATTTTTAGCAGTGGTGTTTTCTTGTGATAAATTCAGATCTTACATTGTTGATTCTAAAGTGATTGTTCACACTGATCATTCTGCTATAAAATATCTTATGACAAAGAAAGATGCTAAACCTAGATTCATTTGGTGGGTTCTCTTGCTGCAAGAATTTGACTTACATATCACTGATAAAAAGGGAGCTGAGAACCCCATAGCTGATAACTTGTCTAGGTTACAAAATATTCTTGATGACCCACAACATATTAATGATAGTTTTCCTGATGAGAAATTAGCTGTAATAAATGTTTCTCATAACACTCCTTGGTATGTGATACGTCCATTTTGCATCATGCTTTTATGATATTTATTGCATTATGGGCTGTACTATTACACATTATGTCACAATACTTATCCTATTCTCTCTTATTTTACAAGGTTTACATGAAGAGGGAGAATGTCGGCAGCTGGAATTCTGGGCTGGAAAAGGAGCAAATATTAGAGATCTATTCTGCACAACTCCAAAAGTCCTGAAACTTCACGGAAGTCAGTTTCAGAATATATAAAAAATATTGGGCGAAGGAAGCACCAGAGGGGGGCTACCCACCATCCACGAGGGTGGGGGTGCGCCCCCTGCCTCGTGGGCTCCCTGGCAGGCCTCCGGTGACCATCTTTTGGCTATATGAAGTCTTCGCCCTGAAAAAATCATAATAAAAGCTCTCGGGACGAAACTCGCTGCCACGAGGCGGAACCTTGGCGGAACCAATCTAGGGCTCCGGCGGGAGCTGTTCTGCCGGGGAACATCCCTCCGGAGGGGGAAATCATCACCATGTCATCACCATCGATCCTCTCATCGGGAGGGGGTCAATCTCCATCAACATCTTCACCAGCACCATCTCATCTCAAACCCTAGTTCATCTCTTGTATCCAATCTTTGTCCCAAAACCTCAGATTGGTACCTGTGGGTTGCTAGTAGTGTTGATTACTCCTTGTAGTTGATGCTAGTTGGTTTAACTTGGTGGAAGATCATATGTTCAGATCCATTTATGCATATTAATACCCCTCTGATTATGAACATGAATATGATTTGTGAGTAGTTACGTTTGTTCCTGAGGACATGGGAGAAGTCTTGCTATAAGTAGTCATGTGAATTTGGTATTCGTTCGATATTTTGATGAGATGTATGTTGTCTTCCTCTAGTGGTGTCATGTGAACGTCGACTACATGACACTTCACCATTGTTTGGGCCTAGGGAAGGCATTGGGAAGTAATAAGTAGATGATGGGTTGCTAGAGTGACAGAAGCTTAAACCCTAGTTTATGCGTTGCTTCGTAAGGGGCTGATTTGGATCCATATGTTTCATGCTATGGTTAGGTTTACCTTAATACTTCTTTTATAGTTGCGGATGCTTGCATAGAGGGGTTAATCATAAGTGGGATGCTTTTCCAAGGAAGGGCAGTACCCAAGCACCGGTCCACCCACATATCAAATTATCAAAGTACCGAACGTGAATCATATGAGCGTGATGAAAACTAGCTTGACGATAATTCCCATGTGTCCTCGGGAGCGCTTTCCTTTATATAAGAGTTTGTCCAGCTTGTCCTTTGCTACAAAAAGGATTGGGCCATCTTGCTGCACCTTATTTACTTTGTTACTTGTTACCCGTTACAAATTACCTTATCACAAAACTATCTGTTACCGATAATTTCAGTGCTTGCAGAGAATACCTTACTGAAAACCGCTTATCATTTCCTTCTGCTCCTCGTTGGGTTCGACACTCTTACTTATCGAAAGGACTACGATAGATCCCCTATACTTGTGGGTCATCAAGACTCTTTTCTGGCGCGTTGCGGGGAGTGAGCGCCTTTGGTAGGTGGAATTTGGTAAGGAAAATTTATATAGTGTGCTGAAATTTACTGTCACTTGTTTATGAAAGTAATCCTTTGAGGGGCTTGTTCGGGGTATCTTCACTGACCAGTAGAGCAAAGAGTTTCTCCTGAACCTACTGAAAATGTTTACTTTGAAATTCCTTCGGGTATGATAGAGAAACTGCTAGCTAACCCTTTTACAGAGAGAAACATTGCATCCCGTTTGCACCTAATCTATGTTGGGGAAGTTTGTGGATTATTTAAGCTTGCAGGTATGCCGAAGGATGTTATCAAGAAGAAGGTCTTCCCTTTATGCTTTGAAGGGAAAGGCATTGACATGGTTTAGGCTATGTGATGATATGGGATCATGGAACAACCGATTGAAATTGGAATTTCATCAGAAGTTTTATCCTATGCATCTGGTTCATCGTGATCGTAATTATATATATAATTTTTGGCCTCGCGAAGGAGAAAGCATTGCTCAAGCTTGGGGGAGGCTTAAGTCAATGTTATATTCATGCCCCAATCATGAGCTCTCAAGAGAAATTATTATTCAAAAATTTTATGCTCGCTTTCTCTCAATAATCGCTCCATGCTCGATACTTCTTGTACTGGATCTTTTATGATGAAGACTATTGAATTCAATGGGATTTATTGGAAAGAATTAAACGCAACTCTGAAGATTGGGAACTCGACGAAGGTAAGGAGTCAGGTATAACACCTAAGTTTGATTGTGTTAAATCTTTTATGGATACCGATGCTTTTCGTGAATTTAGCACTAAATATGGACTTGACTCTGAGATAGTAGCTTCTTTTGAATCATTTGCTACTCATGTTGATCTCCCTAAGGAGAAGTGGCTTAAATACCATCCCCCCATTGAAGTAAAAGTAGTTGAACCTATTAAATTTGAAGAAAAGACTATCACTTATAATGTTGATCCTATTGTTCCTACCGCTTATATTGAGAAACCACATTTCCCTACTAGAATAAAGATCATGCTAAAGCTTCAACTGTGGTTCGTAAGAGTAATGCTAGAACACCTACACCCTCTGAGAAAATTAAAGTTGAACCTAGTATTGCTATGGTTAAAGATCTCTTGTCCGATAATATTGATGGGCATGTTATTTACTTTTGTGATGAAGCTGCTAGAATTGCTAGACCCGATACTAAAAATAAACATAGACCTGTTGTAGGCATGCCTGTTATTTCTGTTAAAATAGGAGATCATTGCTATCATGGCTTATGTGATGTGGGTGCTAGTGTGAGTGCCATACCTCATTCTTTATATGAAGAAATTATGCATGATATTGCACCTGCTGAGTTAGAAGGTATTGATGTTACAATTAAGCTTGCCAGTAGAGATACTATTTCATCCGTTGGGATTGTTAGAGATGTTGAAGTCTTGTGTGGGAAAGTTAAATATCCTGCTGATTTTCTTGTTCTTGGTTCCCCACAAGATGACTTTTGTCCCATTATATTTGGTAGACCCTTCTTGAATACTATTAATGCTAAGATATACTGCAAAAAGTTTTTGTTGGTTTAGGGGATATGTCTCATGATTTTAATTTTGCTAAATTTCGTAGACAACCCCATGATAAAGAATTGCCTAGTAGAGATGAAATTATTGGTATTGCTTCTATTGTCGTACCTCCTAATGATCCTTTAGAACAATATTGCTAGACCATGAAAATGATATGTTTATGAATGAAGAAGGGAAATAGGATGAAGTTCTTTTTAAACAGGGACCTATTTTGAAACACCAATTTGCCTGTTGAAATTCTAGGGGATCCCCTCCACCCCAAGGGTGATCCCGTGTTTGAGCCTAAAACCATTACTGATACTCTTAATATGCTTATCTTGATGAAAAGAAGATATATCCTGTTATTTAGTGCTAACCTTTTCAGAGCAATAAGAAGAGAAATTTATTGAAAACTCTGAAGAAGCACTCCGTGCTGCTATTGGATAATACTCTTGATGATCTTAAGGGAATTAGTCCCACTCTATGCTGCACAAAAAAATTGGAGAAAGACGCTAAACCAGTGTTGATCACCAACGACGGTTAAATCCTAAGATGAAAGAAGTGGTAAGAAAAGAAATACTAAAGCTTCTGGAGGCAGGTATAATTTATCCCGTTGCTGATAGTCAGTGGGTAAGTCCTGTCCATTGTGTCCCTAAGAAGGGAGGTATTACTGTTGTTCCTAATGATAAAGATGAATTGATCCCACAAAGAATTGTTACAGGTTATAGAATGGTAATTGATTTCCGCAAATTAAATAAAGCTACTAAAAAGGATCATTACCCTTTACCTTTTATTGATCAAATGCTAGAAAGATTATCTAAACATACATATTTTTTGCTTTCTAGATGGTTATTCTAGTTTCTCTCAAATACCTCTGTCAAAAGAGGATCAATAAAAGACCACCTTTACTTGCCCTTTCGGTACTTTTTCTTATAGACG
>NW_024113013.1:0-22257 GCF_003073215.2 Triticum urartu | reverse complement strand
GGTTCCACCGACAGATGCAACTAGTTTTGGCATAAAGGTGGCTGGCGGGTGTCTGTTTCTCCAACTTTAGTTGAATCGAATTTGACTGGCCCGGTCCTTGTTGAAGGTTAAAACAGCAAACTTGATAAATCACCGTTGTGGTTTTGATGCGTAGGTAAGAACGGTTCTTGCTAGAAGCCCGTAGCAGCCACGTAAAACTTGCAACAACAAAGTAGAGGACGTCTAACTTGTTTTTGCAGGGCATGTTGTGATGTGATATGGTCAAGACATGATGTGATATACGTTATTGTATGAGATGATCATGTTTTGTAAAAGTTATCGGCAACTAGCAGGAGCCTTATGGTTGTCGCTTTATTGTATGAAATGCAAACGCCATGTAATTGCTTTACTTTATCACTATAGCGATAGCTTGTAGAAGCAATAGTTGGCGAGACGACCACGACGCTATGATGGAGATCAAGGTGTCAAGCCGGTGACGATGGAGATCATGACGGTGCTTTGGAGATGGAGAATCAAAGCACAAGATGATGATGGCCATATCATGTCACATATTTTGATTGCATGTGATGTTTATCTTTTATGCATCTTATTTTGCTTAGTACGAGGTAGCATTATAAGATGATCCCTTAACTAAATTTCAAGGTATAAGTGTTCTCCCTGAGTATGCACCGTTGCGACAGTTTTCGTGCTGAGACACCACGTGATGATCGGGTGTGGATAAGCTCTACATTCACATACAGGGTGCAAGACAGTTTTGCACATGCGGAATACTCGGGTTAAACTTGACGAGCCTAGCATGTACAGACATGGCCTCGGAACACTGGAGACCGAAAGGTCGAACGTGAATCATATAGTAGATATGATCAACATAGAGATGTTCACCATTGAAGACTACTCCATCTCACGTGATGATCGGACATGGTTTAGTTGATTTGGATCACTGTAATCATTTAGATGACTCGAGGGATGTCTATCTAAGTGGGAGTTCTTAAGTAATATGATTAATTGAACTTAATTTATCATGAACTTAGTCCTGATAGTATTTGCATATCTATGTTGTAGATCAATAGCTCGCGTATAGCTCCCCTATTTTATTTTTGATATGTTCCTAGAGAAAACTAAGTTGAAAGATGATAGTAGCAATGATGCGGACTGGGTCCGTGATCTGAGGATTATCCTCATTGCTGCATCAGAAGAATTATGTCCTTGATGCACCGCTAGGTGACAGACCTATTGCAGGAGCAGATGCAGACGTTATGAACGTTTGACAAGCTCGGTATGATGACTACTTGATAGTTTAGTGCACCATGCTTTACGGCTTAGAACCGGGACTTCAAAAATGTTTTGAACAGCCACAGAGTATAAGATGTTCCAAGAGCTGAAATTGGTATTTCAGACTCATGCCCGTGTCAAGAGGTATGAGACCTCTGACAAGTACTTTGCCTACAAGATGGAGGAGAATAGCTCAACCAGTGAGCATGTGCTCAGAATGTCTGAGTACTACAATCGCTTGAATCAAGTGGGAGTTAATCTTCCAGATAAGATAGTGATTGACAGAGTTCTCTAGTCACTATCACCAAACTACTGAACTTCGTGATGAACTATAATATGCAAGGGATCGAAAAATGATTCCCGAGCTCTTCGCGATGCTGAAATCGGCGAAGGTAGAAATCAAGAAAGAGCATCAAGTGTTGATGGTAACAAGACCACTAGTTTCAAGTAAAAAGGGCAAGGGAAAGAAAGGGAACTTCAAGAAGAATGGCAAGCAAGTTGCCACTCCCATGAAGAAGCCCAAAGCTAGACCCAAGCCTGAAACTGAGTGCTTCTACTGCAAAGGAAATGGTCACTGGAAGTGGAACTGCCCTAGATACTTGGCGGATAAGAAGGATGGCAAAGTGAACAAAGGTATATTTGATATACATGTTATTGATGTGTACTTTACTAGTGTTTATAGCAACCCCTCGGTATTTGATACTGGTTCAGTTGCTAAGAGTAGTAACTCGAAACAGAGTTGCAAAATAAACAGAGACTAGTTAAGGGTGAAGTGACGATGTGTGTTGGAAGTGGTTCCAAGATTGATATGATCATCGCACACTCCCTATACTTTCGGGATTAGTGTTGAACCTAAATAAATGTTATTTGGTGTTTGCGTTGAGCATGAATATGATTGGATCATGTTTATTGCAATACGGTTATTCATTTAAGTCAGAAGAATAATTGTTGTTCGTTTACATGAATAAAACCTTCTATGGTCATACACCCAATGTAAATGGTTTATTGAATCTCGATCGTAGTGATACACATATTCATAATATTGATGCCAAAAGATGCAAAGTTGATAATGATAGTGCAACATATTTGTGGCACTCCGTTTAGGTCATATTGGTGTAAAGCGCAATGAAGAAACTCCATGTGCAGATGGACTTTTGGAATCACTTGATTATGAATCATTTGATACTTGCGAACCATGCCTCATGGGCAAGATGACTAAAACTCCGTTCTCCGGAACAATGGAGCGAGCCAATGACTTATTGGAAATAATACATACCGATGTATGCGGTCCGATGAGTGTTGAGGCACGCGGCGGGTATCGTTATTTTCTGACCTTCACAGATGATTTGAGCAGATATGGGTATATCTACTTAATGAAACACAAGTCTGAAACATTTGAAAAGTTCAAAGAATTTCAGAGTGAAGTGGAGAATCATCGTAACAAGAAAATAAAGTTTCTACGATCTGATCGCGGAGGCGAATATTTGAGTTACGAGTTTGGCCTTCATTTAAAACAATGTGGAATAGTTTCACAACTCACGCCACCTGGAACACCACAGCGTAATGGTGTGTCCGAACGTCGTAACCGTACTTTATTAGATATGGTGCGATCTATGATGTCTCTTACCGATTTACCACTATCGTTTTGGGGTTATGCATTAGAGACAGCTGCATTCACGTTAAATAGGGCACCGTCTAAATCCGTTGAGATGACACCGTATGAACTATGGTTTGGCAAGAAACCTAAGCTGTCATTTCTTAAAGTTTGGGGTTGCGAACTTATGTCAAAAGGCTTCAGCCTGATAAGCTCGAACCAAATCGGAGAAGTGCATCTTCATAGGATACCCAAAACTGTTGGGTACACCTTCTATCACAGATCTGAAGGCAAGATCTTTGTTGCTAAGAATGGATCCTTTCTAGAGAAGGAGTTTCTCTCGAAAGAAGTGAGTGGGAGGAAAGTAGAACTTGATGAGGTAATTGTACCTTCTCTAATTGGAAAGTAGCACACAGAAATCAGTTCCCATGATGCCTACACCAACTAGTGAGGAAGCTAATGATGATGATCATGAAACTTCAGATCAAGTTACTGAACCTCGTAGGTCAACCAGAGTAAGGTTCCGCACCAGAGTGGTACGGTAATCCTGTTCTGGAAGTCATGTTACTAGACCATGACGAACCTACGAACTATGAAGAAGCGATGATGAGCCCAGATTCCGAAAATGGCTTGAGGCCATGAAATCTGAGAGTGGATCCATGTATGAGAACAAAGTATGGACTTTGGTTGACTTGCCCGATGATCGGCAAGCCATAGAGAATAAATGGATCTTCAAGAAGAAGATTGACGCTGATGGTAATGTTACTGTCTACAAAGCTCGACTTGTGCGAAAGGTTTTCGACAAGTTCAAGGAGTTGACTACGATGAGACCTTCTCACCGTAGCGATGCTTAAGTCTGTCCGAATCATGTTAGCAATTGCCACATTATGAAATCTGGCAAATGGATGTCAAAACTGCATTCCTTAATTTATTCTTAAAGAAGAGTTGTATATGATGCAACCAGAAGGTTTTGTCAATCCTAAAGGTGCTAACAAAATGTGCAAGCTCCAGCGATCCATCTATGGACTGGTGCAAGCATCTCGGAGTTGGAATATACGCTTTGATGAGTTGATCAAAGCATATAGTTTTATACAGACTTGCGGTGAAGCCTGTATTTACAAGAAAGTGAGTGGGAGCACTACAACCTTTCTGATAAGTATATGTGAATGACATATTGTTGAGAAATGATGTAGAATTTTCTGGAAAGCATAAAGGAGTGTTTGAAAGGAGTTTTTCAAAGAAAGACCTCGGTGAAGCTGCTTACATATTGGGCATCAAGATCTATAGAGATAGATCAAGACGCTTGATAAGTTTTTCAATGAGTACATACCTTGACAAGATTTTGAAGTAGTTCAAAATGGAACAGTCAAAAGGAGTTCTTGCTATATAAGGTGTGAAGTTGAGTAAGACTCAAAACCCGACCACGAGAAATAGAAAGAGAGAATGAAAGTCATTCCCTATGCCTCAGCCATAGGTTCTATAAAGTATGCATGATGTGTACCAGACCTATTGTGTACCTTGCCATGAGTTTGGCAAGGAGGTACAATAGTGATCCAGGATGGATCACTGGACAGCGGTCAAATTATCCTTATTACCTTAGAGGACTAAGGAAATATTTCTCGGTTATGGAGGTGATAAAGAGTTCGTCGTAAAGAGTTACGTCGATGCAAGCTTTTAGACGACTCGGATGACTCTGAGTCTCAATCTGGATACATATTAAAAGTGGGAGCAATTAGCTAGAGTAGCTCCATGCAGAGCATTGTAGACATAGAAATTTGCAAAATACATACAGGCTCTGAATGTGGCAGACCCGTTGACTAAACTTCTCTCACAAGCAAAACATGATCACACCTTAGTACTCTTTGGGTGTTAATCACATAGATGTGAACTAGATTATTGACTCTAGTAAAACCCTTTGGGTATTAGTCACATGGCGATGTGAACTAATCACATAAAGATGTGAACTATTGGTGTTAAATCACATGACGATGTGAACTAGATTATTGACTCTAGTGCAAGTGGGAGACTGAAGGAAATATGCCCTAGAGGCAATAATAAAGTTGTTATTTATATTTCCTTATATCATGATAAATGTTTATTATTCATGCTAGAATTGTATTAACCGGAAACTTGATACATGTGTGGATACATAGACAAAACAAAGTGTCCCTAGTATGCCTCTACTTGACTAGCTCGTTAATCAAAGATGGTTAAGTTTCCTAACCATAGACATGTGTTGTCATTTGATGAACGGGATCACATCATTAGGAGAATGATGTGATGGACAAGACCCATCCGTTAGCTTAGCATAATGATCGTTAAGTTTTATTGCTATTGCTTTCTTCATGGCATATACATATTCCTTTGACTATGAGATTATGCAACTCCCGGATACCGGAGGAATACCTTGTGTGCTATCAAACACAACATAACTGGGTGATTATAAAGATGCTCTACAAGGTATCTCCGAAGGTGTTTGTTGGGTTGGCATAGATCGAGATTAGGATTTGTCACTCCGAGTATCGGAGAGGTATCTCTGGGCCCTCTCGGTAATGCACATCATAATAAGCCTTGCAAGCAATGTGACTAATGAGTTAGTTGCGGGATGATGTATTACGGAACGAGTAAAGAGACTTGCCGGTAACGAGATTGAACTAGGTATGAAGATACCGACGATCGAATCTCGGGCAAGTAACATACCGAATGACAAAGGGAATAACGTATGTTGTCATTACGGTACGACATAAAGATCTTCGTAGAATATGTAGGAACCAATATGAGCATCCAGGTTCTCTATTGGTTATTGACCGGAGAGGTGTCTTGGTCATGTCTACATAGTTCTCGAACCCGTAGGGTCCGCACGCTTAACGTTCGATGATGATTTTGTATTATATGAGTTATGTGATTTGGTGACCGAATGTTGTTCGGAGTCCCGGATGAGATCATGGACATGACGAGGAGTCTCGAAATGGTCGAGAGGTAAAGATTCATATATAGGACGATAGTATTTGGACACCGGAAGTGTTCCGGGGGTACCGGGTACGTATCGGGTCACCGGAAGGGGTTCCGGGCTACCCCGGCAAACTATATGGGCCTATTGGGCCAAGAGGGGAAACACAGCAGCCAGCATGGGCTGCCCCCCTCTTGCTGAAATAGGAAGGGGAAAGGAAAGGGGAAGAGAGAAGGAAGGGGAGGCAATTCGGCCTCCCCCTTCCTTCCCTCCTCTTCCCCTTTCCTTCCCTCTCCGGAAAAGATGGTAAGGGGGGCGAATTGGACAAGGCCCCCAAGTAGGATTCCTCCTACTTGGGGCGCCCCATGGTGTCCCCCTCCCCCTCCCACCTATTATATATATGTGGGGAGGGGGCGCCTAGAACACACAACAACATTGTTAGCCGTGTGCGGCGCCCCCTCCACAGTTTACGCCGGTCATATTCACGTAGTGCTTAGGCGAAGCCCTGCGCGGATCACTTCACCATCACCGTCACCATGCCGTCGTGCTGAAGGAACTCTCCCTCGACACTTTGCTGGATCAAGAGTTTGAGGGACGTCATCGAGCTGAACGTGTGCAGAACTCGGAGGTGCCGTATGTTCGGTGCTTGATCGGTCGGAACGAGAAGAAGTTCGACTACATCAACCGCGTTGTCAAACGCTTCCGCTTTCGGTCTACGAGGGTACGTGGACACACTCTCCCCCTCTCGTTGCTATGCATCTCCTAGATAGATCTTGCGTGAGCATAGGAAATTTTTGAAATTGCATGCTACGTTTCCCAACAACTTCTCGTACTGGTACCTATATGAAGAAGGATATGAATTCAAATGGGATTTATTGGAAAAATTAAACGCAACTCTGAAGATTGGATCTCGACGAAGGTAAGGAGTCAGGTATAAACTTAAGTTCGATTGTGTTAAATCTTTTATGGATACCGATGCTTTTCGTGATTTTAGCACTAAATTGACTCTGAGATAGTAGCTTCTTTCTGTGAATCTTTTGCTACTCATGTTGATCTCCCTAAGGAGAAGTGGTTTAAATATCATCCTCCCATTGAAGTTAAAGTAGTTGAACCTATTAAAGTTGAAGAAGAAACTATTACTTATAATGTTGATCCTATTGTTCCTACTGCTTATATTGAGAAACCATTCCCTGTTAGAATAAAGGATCATGCTAAAGCTTCAACTGTGGTTAACAAAAGTAATATTAGAACACCCAAACCCTCTGAGCAAATTAAAGTTGAACCTAGTATTGCTATGGTTAAAGATCTCTTGGTTGATAATATTGATGGGCATGTTATTTATTTCTGTGATGAAGCTGCTAGAATTGCTAAACCCGATATAAAGATAAACATAGACCTGTTGTTGGCATGCCTGTTGTTTCTGTTAAAATAGGAGATCATTGTTATCATGGCTTATGTGGGTGCTAGTGTGAGTGCAATTTCCTTATACCTTATAAAGAAATTATGAATGATATTGCACCTGCTGAGATAGAGATATTGATGTTACTATTAAGCTTGCCAATAGAGATACTATATCACCAATTGGGATTGTTAGAGATGTTGAAGTCTTGTGTGGGAAAATAAATATCCTACTGATTTTCTTGTTCTTGGTTCCCCACAAGATGATTTTGTCCCATTATATTTGGTAGACCTTTCTTGAATACTGTTAATGCTAAGATAGACTGCGAGAAAGATATTGTTACTGTTGGTTTGGGGGATATGTCTCATGATTTTAATTTCTCTAAATTTCATAGACAACCCCATGATAAAGAATTGCCTAGTAAGGATGAAATTATTGGTCTTGCTTCTATTGCCGTGCCTCCTAATGATCCTTTAGAACAATATTTGCTAGACCATGAAAATGATATGTTTATGAATGAAAGAAGGGAAATAGATGAAGTATTCTTTAATCAAGGACCTATTTTGAAACACAATTTGCCTGTTGAAATCCCTTGGGGATCCTCCTCCACCTAAGGGTGATCCCGTGTTTGAGCTTAAACAATTACCTGATACTTGAAATATGCTTATCTTGATGAAAAGAAGAATATATCCTATTATTATTAGTGCTAACCTTTCAGAGCATGAAGAAAAGAAATTATTGAAAACTCTGAAGAAGCACCGTGCGCTATTGGATATACTCTTGATGATCTTAAGGGCATTAGTCCCACTCTATGCCAGCACAAAATTAAATTGGAAAGATGCTAAACCAGTTGTTGATCATCAACGACGGTTAAATCCTAAGATGAAAGAAGTGGTAAGAAATGAAATACTAAAGCTTCTGAGGCAGGTATAATTTATCCTATTGCTGATAGTCAATGGGTAAGTCATGTTCATTGTGTCCCTAAGAAGGGAGGTATTACTGTTGTTCCTAATGATAAGAATGAATTGATTCCACAAAGAATTGTTACAGGTTATAGAATGGTAATTGATTTTGCAAATTAAATAAAGCTACTAGAAAAGATCATTACCCTCTACCTTTTATTGATCAAATGCTAGAAAGATTATCCAAACATACTCATTTTTGCTTTCTAGATGGTTATTCTGGTTTCTCTCAAATACCTGTGTCAAAAGAGATAAAAGACCACTTTTACTTGCCCTTTCGGTACCTTTGCTTATAGACGTATGCCTTTTGGTTTATGCAATGCACCTGCTACCTTTCAAAGATGTATGACTGCTATATTCTCTGATTTTTGTGAAAAGATTGTTGAGGTTTTCATGGATGATTTCTCCATTTATGGAACTTCTTTTGATGATTGCTTAAGCAACCTTGATCGAGTTTTGCAGAGATGTGAAGAAACTAATCTTGTCTTGAATTGGGAGAAGTGCCACTTTATGGTTAATGAAGGTATTGTCTTGGGGCATAAAATTTCTGAAAGAGGTATTGAAGTTGATAAAGCTAAAGTAGATGCTATTGAAAAGATGCCGTGTCCTAAAGATATCAAAGGTATAAGAAGTTTCCTTGGTCATGCTGGTTTCTATAGGAGGTTTATTAAGACTTCTCTAAAATTTCTAGGCCTCTCACTAATCTCTTGCAAAAAAGATGTTCTTTTTTTTGATGATGATTGTGTAGAAGCATTTGAAATACTTAAGAAAGCCTTGATTTCTGCCCTATTTCAACCAACCTGATTTGGAATTTACCCTTGCCTCTTTTGGTTCATAGGATAGGATTATCATAGGAATAGGAATCTTGTAGGAAATGAGATGACATGTATCTCAAATCCTATGAGTAGGAATAGGAAACAAGATGTCATTTGGTTGACACCAAAGGAATTTTTCCATTGAGTCTAGGCTCTTTTTTATTTTCCTATGAAATGTGGAGGATAGGAACCAATCCTATGTAGGAATAGGAATCCATTCCTATGAACCAAAGGGCTCTAAAGGAAAAAATCCTATAAGAATCCTATCCTCTAGAATTCCTATGAAATTCCTCTAAACCAAAGGAGGCCTGAGATTATGTGTGATGCTAGTGATTAGCTGTTTGGCTGTTTCTAGGACAAAGAGTTATAAGAAATTAAATGTTATTCAGTATCTAGTAAAACTCTAGACAATGTGCTCGAGAAATTATGCTACCAACTGAAAATGAATTTAGCAGTTGTATTTGCATGTGATAAGTTCAGACCTTATATTGTTGATTCCAAAAGTAACTGTTCACACTGATCATGCTGCTATTAAATATCTTATGGAAAAGAAAGATGCTAAACCTAGACTTATTAGATGGGTTCTCTTGCTACAAGAATTTGATTTGCATATTATTGATAGAAAGGGAGCTGAGAACCCCGTTGCAGACAACTTGTCTAGGTTAGAAATGTTCTTGATGACCCACTACCTATTGATGATAGCTTTCCTGATGAACAATTAAATGTCATAAATGCTTCTCATACTGCTCCATGGTATGCTGATTATGCTAATTATATTGTTGCTAAATTTATACCACCTAGTTTCACATACCAGCAAAAGAAAAAGTTTTTCTATGATTTAAGACATTACTTTTGGGATGACCACATTATAAAGAAGGAGTAGATGGTGTTATTAGATGTTGTGTACCTGAGCATGAACAGGAACAGATCCTACGCAAGTGTCACTCCGAGCTTATGGAGGACACCATGCTGGAGATAGAACTGCACATAAGGTATTGCAAGTTTTTATTGGCCTACTCTCTTCAAGGATGCTCGTAAGTTTGTCTTATCTTGTGATGAATGTCAAAGAATTGGTAATATTAGTAGACGTCAAGAAATGCCTATGAACTATTCACTTATTATTGAACCATTTGATGTTTGGGGCTTTGATTATATGGGACCTTTTGAAGGAAATATGCCCTAGAGGCAATAATAAAGTTATTATTTATTTCCTTATATCATGATAAATGTTTATTATTCATGCTAGAATTGTATTAACCGGAAACATAATACATGTGTGAATACATAGACAAACAGAGTGTCACTAGTATGCCTCTACTTGACTAGCTCGTTGATCAAAGATGGTTATGTTTCCTAACCATAGACATGAGTTGTCATTTGATTAACGGGATCACATCATTAGGAGAATGATGTGATTGACTTGACCCATTCCGTTAGCATAGCACTTGATCGTTTAGTTTGTTGCTATTGCTTTCTTCATGACTTATACATGTTCCTATGACTATGAGATTATGCAACTCCCGTTTACCGGAGGAACACTTTGTGTGCTACCAAACGTCACAACGTAACTGGTGATTATAAAGGTGCTCTATAGGTGTCTCCGAAGGTACTTGTTGGGTTGGCGTATTTCGAGATTAGGATTTGTCACTCCGATTGTCGGAGAGGTATCTCTGGGCCCTCTCGGTAATGCACATCACTTAAGCCTTGCAAGCATTGCAACTAATGAGTTAGTTGCGAGATGATGTATTACGGAACGAGTAAAGAGACTTGCTGGTAACGAGATTGAACTAGGTATTGAGATACCGACGATCGAATCTCGGGCAAGTAACATACCGATGACAAAGGGAACAACGTATGTTGTTATGCGGTCTGACCAATAAAGATCTTTGTAGAATATGTGGGAGCCAATATGAGCATCCAGGTTCCGCTATTGGTTATTGACCGGAGACATGTCTCGGTCATGTCTACATAGTTCTCGAACCCGTAGGGTCCGCACGCTTAAAGTTTCGGTGACGATTGTATTATGAGTTTATGTGATTTGATGTACCGAAGGTAGTTCGGAGTCTCGGATGAGATTAGGGACATGACAAGGAGTCTCGAAATGGTCAAGACGTAAATCTCGATATATTGGACGACTATATTCGGACATCGGAAAGGTTCCGAGTGATTCGGGGTATTTTGGAGTACCGGGGAGTTACGGGAATTCGTATTGGGCCTTAATGGGCCATACGGGAAAGGAGAGAAAGGCCTCAAAGGGTGGCCGCACCCCTCCCCATGGGCTGGTCCGAATTGGACTAGGGTGGGGGGGGTGCCCCCTTCCTTCTCCTTTTCCCTTCCCTTTCCTTCCTTCCCTCCTACTCCTACTACTTGGAAGGGCTCCTAGTTCTACTAGGAAAGAGGGAATCCTACTCCCGGTGGGAGTAGGACTCCCCTAGGGCGCGCCATAGAGAGGGCCGGCCCTCCCCCTCCTCCACTCCTTTATATACGGGGGCAGGGGGCACCCCATAGACACAACAATTGATTCATTGATCTCTTAGCCGTGTGCGGTGCCCCCCTCCACCATAATCCACCTCGATAATACTGTAGCGGTGCTTAGGCGAAGCCCTGCGTCGGTAGAACATCAACATCGTCACCACGCCGTCGTGCTGACGAAACTCTCCCTCAACACTCGGCTGGATCGGAGTTCGAGGGACGTCATCGAGCTGAACGTGTGCTGAACTCGGAGGTGCCGTACGTTCGGTACTTGATCGGTCGGATCGTGAAGACGTACGACTACATCAACCGCGTTGTGCTAACTCTTCCGCTTTCGGTCTACGAGGGTACGTGGACAACACTCTCCCTCTCGTTGCTATGCATCACCATGATCTTGCGTGTGCGTAGGAATTTTTGAAATTACTACGTTCCCCCAACACAACTTGACCATGCTCATCTTGTTTGTTGCGGTATATCCATTTGGTGCCTATTATGCTGTGCTTCCGTGGATCAGGACGCTTAACCAGTTCCCATACATTATTCAGCTCAAACTGTTGAAGCTCTTCTTGCATAGCTTGAATCCATTCAGGTTCCATGAAGGCTTCTTCAACTTTCTTGGGTTCTGATATTGAGACGAATGCGAAGTGCCCACAGAAATTTGCTAGCTGAGTTGCCCTTGAACGAGTGAGTGGACCAGGTGCATTGATGCTGTCAATTATTCTGTCAATCTGCACTTCATTGGCAACACGAGGATGTACAGGGCAAAGACTTTGCTCTTGCTGATCTGTGTTGTTGTTGGGAGGAATGTCTTCAGGCTGAGCATTGTCTTCATGTTGATCAGGTGCTGAGATGATAAGTTCCTCTTCAGGATGAGCTTCAGAAGGTATAATCTCTGGAGTTCCCATTAGCTTGATTGATTCACTAGCTGGAATCTCATCTAGCACATTTGGCAAGTTGCTCTCTTTGTGAACCATTTGTCTCATCGAACCGCACATCCACTGTTTCAACCACTTTGTAATGAAAGAGATTGAAGACTCTGTAGGAGTGCGAATCCTTTCCATATCCAAGCATAAACCCTCATGTGCTTTTGGTGCAAACTTTGAGGTGTGGTGTGGGTCCTTGATCCAGCACCTTGCGCCAAATACTCTGAAGTAACTGACATTTGGCTTCTTGCCAGTTAGGAGTTCATAAGATGTCTTGTTCAGAAGCTTGTGAAGATAAACACGATTGATTGTATGGCATGCAGTATCAATGGCTTCAGTCCAGAATTTTCTTGGAGTCTTGTATTCATCTAGCATTGTTCTGGCCATTTCAATGAGTGTTCTGTTCTTGCGTTCGACGACGCCATTCTGCTGTGGCGTGTACGGAGCTGAGAATTCATGTGTGATGCCCAAGGTATCAAGATATGTATCAAGGCCAGTGTTCTTGAATTCAGTGCCATTGTCACTTCTAATGTGCTTTATCTTGGCGCCAAAATTGTTCATAGCTCGATTGGCGAAGCGTCTGAAGACATCCTGCACTTCAGTCTTGTAAACGATTATGTGGACCCAAGTATATCTAGAGTAATCATCAACAATGATGAAGCCATAGAGGCAAGTAGTAGTAGTAAAAGTTGAGTAATGAGTGGGACCGAAAAGATCCATGTGAAGCAGTTCGAAGGGTCGAGTAGTGGTCATGATTGTCTTCGAGGGATGTTTTGCCCTTGTCATCTTCCCTGCTTCACAGGCACCGCATAAGTGATCTTTCTTGAACTTGACGCCCTCGATGCCTATGACATGCTTCTTCTTCGCAAGGGTGTGGAGGTTCCTCATGCCAGCATGCCCAAGCCTCCGATGCCAAAGCCAGCATTCTGAAGCTTTTGCAAGAAGACATATTGCAAGTTGTGGCCCTGCTGAGAAATCTACCACATACAGATCATATTTTCGATACCCTTCAAACACTAGAGACTTGTCAGATTCCATTAGTACAAGACAACGATATTCTCCAAACATTACGATCATGTTCAAATCGCAGAGCATTGAGACAGACATTAAGTTGAAGCCAAGGGATTCAACAAGCATGACTTTATCCATGTGTTGATCCTTTGAGATTGCAACTCTACCTAGACCCAATACCTTACTTTTACCAGTGTCAGCAAATGTGATGTGGCTCTTGTCGGATGGACGTAAGGTTGAGTCCATAAGAAGGCTTCTTTTGCCAGTCATGTGATTTGTACATCCACTGTCAAAAATCCATTCTGAAGACTTTGAAGATGCTGGTGTCGTACACTACAGTGCAGTTAGGGGGATAGGCTTCACGAAGAGAATTGTGAAGCAAAAACATTTGACGAACCAGTGGGTTATGAAAACTTAGATCCAGATTAGGACTAATAGGGAGAGTAGCATGCGATTCAGGAACGAAGTACATAATGATGCCATTCGGGCATTTTATCTTGCGCCCTACAAGATTTTTAAGGTCCCCAGCAATAGCGTCAGAAGATTTTGGTTTTCTGCTGGAGACCTTTCCCTGCAAAAGAGAGTTAAGCCTTCTTAACCACCCACATCTTCAAGGGTGGCTTAGAAGCAATAAGTCTAAGTGCAGCATCTGAGAATTTTGGCTTTGAAGCCTTAGCAAACAGTCTTGCAGGTGGACAATAGTACTCATAAGAATAAGCAGAATAATTTTTGGTCATATGAACATGACGGTTTGATGAACCGCTCTCGTATTCGTATGCCTGAGTATGGTTTGCCTGCAAAACATTAGCGTTAGTGCGACTCAGGTGATCCTCTGTTGTATGAAGCCTTTGGTCTGAGGTTTGTCTTCTTCAAGTGAGGTGTCATGAAGACATTCACAGGAAGATTTTCCAGACATGTTTTCGGAACCCAGATCTTCTTCATAGGCGGTCCATTCCTGCAGTTAGTACCAATGTACCTGGCAAACACTTCACCATTCTGATTCTTAAACAGTTTATAGTTTGCATCAAAGGATTCATCAATGATAATGGGGTTAGCACAAGTGAAGCCAGATAAATTGGATGGATCTGCTGAAAGTTCCTTTGCAGCAACCCATGTGGTTTTGGGGTACTGCTCAGGTTTCCAGTAAGAGCCATCTGCATTTATTTTCCTTACGAACCCAACACCCTCTTTCCTAGGGTTTCGGTTCAGAATCTGCTTCTTGAGGACATCACATAATGTCTGATGTCCTTTAAGACTTCTGTACATCCCTGTTTCAAGCAATGTCTTCAACCTAGCATTCTCATCAGCAATAGCAGTGGTATCCTCAGCAGAGGGGTTAGTTACCACATCAACAGTTGAAGATATTGCAACAGCAGTAGCAGTAGAACATTCAGCAACAGAAGTAGCATTATCACGCTCAATGCATTTAAGACATGGTGGTTCAAATCCTTCCTGAGCGAACTGATCTGTTCGGCGTGAAGTGACTCATTTTCCTTTTGAAGATCTTCATGAGCCGCTCTCAATTTCTCAAGATCTTGCTTCCTTTGAAGATAATCATAGGAAAGCTTTTCATGAGTTGTTGAGAGAGTTTCATGACGACTTTCAAGTTCCTCATACTTAACGTGAAGATTTTTTATGTCTTCAATTAAGGATTCAGATCGAGTCATTTCAGCACCCTAACAGATCATCGCTTCTGTCTAACAGTTTTTGAATATGTTCCAGCTTTCTGTTGTTCAGTTGCAATTTTAGCAAGTGTTTTGTAGCTGGGTTTTGAATCACAATCAGAGTCATCGTCACTAGGATGTTTGATAGTGAGTAGTGCGTGTGTTTACCTTGGCACCGCGTGCCATGAAGCAGTAGGTAGGAGTGGAGTCGTCCTTGTCATTTGCATCGGTGTCGGTGATGAAGTCATTGTCTTCAGTGTTGAAGATGGACTTGGCGACGTATGCTGTAGCCAGACTTGCAATGCCAGAATCAGACTCCTCCTCAGACTCCACCTCTGCCTCCTCAGAAGCGGACTCCTCCTCTGAATCCATTTCCTTGCCAACAAACGCACGTGCCTTGCCAGATGAGCTCTTCTTGTGTGATGAAGACTTTGAGGAAGACTTGGAAGAAGACTTTGAGTATTTCTTCTTCTTCTTGTCGTCAGAGTCATATTCCTTGCTCTTCTTCTTCCTTCTGTTCTCATTGTCCCACTGTGGACACTCAGAGATGAAGTGTCCAGTTTTCTTGCACTTGTGACATGTTTTCTTCTTGTAGTCATGAGCAGAAGCTTCATCATTCCTTGAGCTTGATCGTGAAGATTTTCTGAAGCCTTTCTTCTTGGTGAATTTTTGAAACTTCTTCACTAGCATTGCAAGTTCCCTTCCAATGTCTTCAGGATCATCAGAACTGCAGTCAGATTCTTCTTCAGATGAGGAGACAGCTTTTGCCTTCAAGGCACGAGTTCGCCCATAGTTTGGACCGTAGATATCTCTTTTCTCAGAAAGCTGAAACTCATGTGTGTTGAGCCTCTCAAGTATGTCAGACGGATCGAGTGTCTTGAAATCAGGACGTTCTTGAATCATCAGGGCCAGGATGTCAAACGAACTATCAAGTGATCTCAGCAGCGTCTTGACGATTTCATGTTTGGTGATCTCAGTGGCGCCGAGGGCTTGAAGCTCATTTGTGATGTCAGTGAGCCGGTCAAATGTGTGCTGGACATTCTCATTGTCATTTCGCTTGAAGCGGTTGAAGAGGTTGCGAAGAACACTGATCTCTGATCTCTCTGGGTTGAGATGCCTTCATTGACCTTGGAGAGCCAGTCCCAGACCAGCTTGGATGTCTTCAAGGCACTCACACGGCCATACTGTCCTTTTGTCAGATGACCACAGATGATATTTTTGGCAGTAGAGTCCAGTTGAGTGAACTTCTTGACATCAGCAGCAGTGACACCTTCTCCAGCCTTGGGAACGCCGTTCTCGACGACATACCATAGGTCGACGTCAATGGCTTCAAGATGCATGCGCATCTTATTCTTCCAGTAGGGATATTCAGTTCCATCGAAGACGGGGCACGCAGCGGAGACTTTGATTATCCCTGCAGTCGACATAGCTAAAACTCCAGGTGGTTAAACCGAATCACATAGAACAAGGGAGCACCTTGCTCTGATACCAATTGAAAGTGCGTTATATCGACTAGAGGGGGGTGAATAGGCGATTTTTATGAAAGTCTTCAAAACGTGGGAGTTATGAAGACAAACAGCGAAGATATGCCTATTACTATGCAGCGGAAGTTAGATTACACTAGGCAAGCCATGGTCAAGTATTCAATAGAGTGAAAGCACAATGACAAATAGTTGCAGTGTAATAAGGATCAGGTAGGAAGAAGTTATGAAGCCAAACAGATCATACATTCACGTTGTGAAGTCAAAAGATAGAGCAAGCATGCAATGGCTTCACAATGAGTAACAAGTAAGAAAAAGGAAGTGAAGATGAAACCAGTGACTCGTTGAAGACAATGATGTTGGACCAGTTCCAGTTGCTGTGACAACTGTACGTCTGGTTGGAGCGGCTAGGTATTTAAACCTTAGAACACACAGTCCCGGACACCCAGTCCTGAACACGCAGCTCAGGACACAGTCCTCACCGTATCTCCTTGAGCTAAGGTCACACAGACCTCGCCCAATCACTCTGGTAAGTCTTCAAGGTAGACTCCCAAACCTTCACAGACTTCGTTCACCGGCAATCCACAATGTCTCTTGGATGCTCTGAACGCGACGCCTAACCGTCTGGAGGATTCACAGTCCTCAAGTGTAATAAGTCCTCAGATCACACAGACAGGAAGACTTAAGTGATGCCCAATTTCTCTGGCTCTGGTTAGGGCTTTATCCTCGCAAGGAATTCTCTCTCAAAGGCTTCGAGGTGGGTTGCTCTCAAACGACAAAAGCCGTACTCTGAATCTGAGAGCCAACCGTTTATGGTTGTAGGGGGGGGGGGGGGGGGGGGGGGGGGGGGGGGGGGGGGGGGGGGGGGGGGGGGGGGGGGGGGGGGGGGGGGGGGGGGGGGGGGGGGGGGGGGGGGGGGGGGGGGGGGGGGTGGGGGGGGGGGGGGGGGGGGGGGGGGGGGGGGGGGGGGGGGGGGGGGGGGGGGGGGGGGGGGGGGGGGGGGGGGGGGGGGGGGGGGGGGGGGGGGGGGGGGGGGGGGGGGGGGGGGGGGGGGGGGGGGGGGGGGGGGGGGGGGGGGGGGGGGGGGGGGGGGGGGGGGGGGGGGGGGGGGGGGGAGGGGGGGGGGGGGGGGGGGGGGGGGGGGGTGGGGGGGGGGGGGGGGGGGGAGGGGGGGCTATTTATAGCCACTTGGCAACCCGACCTGATTTGTCCGAAATGACCTGGGTCACTAAGGAACTGACACGTGTCTCAACGGTCAGATTTCAAACTCTCATGGCAACTTTACTTGGGCTACAAGCAAAGCTGACTTGTCCGGCTCTGGACAAGATTCGCTCTCATTGTCTTCACTCGAAGACATAGGTTTTTGGTTTAGGCATCACTTCAGTCATTCTGACTGGTTCTCCTGGACCCCACTTAACAGTACGGTGGTTCCCTATGACTCAACACAAAAGAAAAAGAACTACGAAAGATCTACGTCTTCGAGCTCCATAGGCTTCATAACGTGTCTTCTTTTGTCATAGTCTTCAATATGAATATCTTCATATACCACCTTTGACTTCAATGTCTTCATACATTTTTAGGGGTCATCTCTGGTAGTAAAACCGAATCAATGAGGGACTTCTACCTGTGTTATCCTGCAATTCTCACAAACACATTAGTCCCTCAACTAGGTTTGTCATCAATACTCCAAAACCAACTAGGGGTGGCACTAGATGCACTTATAGTTCTGCATCTCATAGCATGCCTAGTATGTTCACTTATGCTTCCCAAAGTAGTTAGATTCCTCACTTGTACTTATTTGTGGATTCGTACAAATCTGGAACCAACTCTGTACATATGAGTGAATGTCTTCGCACTATGAGGTCAATGTCTTCTAAACTGATTTATCTTCAAAATCTTCTAAGAATGCATATGACCTCTTCTCCTTCCCTCGCATCTCTAATGCTGTCACAGGTACATGTCCATGGGAGAATCCCTTGGTTCTCATAGTCTGCATTCATTTGCAGAGTTCTTACAGCGTCACATAAATTCTCCTGAAGCCAGTTCCTGTCTGACCAGTAGACGGAAGACTTCGACAGTGTTGAAGCCTTTCAGTCTAAACTTCATGACAACCCAAAAACCAGCCAGGAAGGGCAGCAGACAACGCCATGGAAACACTGCTAAGGACGTTCCACCGAATCTCTATGAGTTATACAAGTCAGATCCATAAGAAACCTATGGAGAACGCAAGAACCGAATCCAATGGATTCGAAGACATTGGGCAGAGGAATGGTTCAAGTACAGATTCGTCACCAAGGATTATGCTAAGAAGAATGCCTTAAAGGGCCCCCGGGGAGATATAATTTACAAAGGTCTTCAGCCCAAGTCGAAGTCCGAAGCTATTGCTCAAGACTTCTACCCCTGCATGATTCGTGGACCTCAGCCTGCTACTGCCGACCCATCCTCTCTGTTATGGTGTCATGAAGATAATCTGTTCAAGCGCAACTATCAGGCTACAAAGAACTCGGCCAAGGAAAACAAGAAGTCTTTGGGATTAGACTTCAACCCAGGCCCCTCTGCACCACGAGCTGACGGCACACGCGAAGCTGAACCCAATCTTATTGGGCCCTTCTACAACTTAGAAGGTCTCATCCTCACATTCAGGTTCAAGGGGCAGCCGTGGACCACTCTGCAGATGACACTGATTCTGACGAAGCACCTGCACCTCCGAAGCCTGTGAAGCAAAAGAAACCAAAGGCTTCAAAGCCCCTCTGCACCAAAGGTCTCACGGGCGAAGCCTCTGGCCACTGCACCTCCTGAAGCCAGTGTGCAGTCTAGAAGATCTCTCACGCATCTCCAAGTCTGACAAGTTGAAAAAGCCCATGCAACCCACTGGTCAAGCACTGACCCTGCTGCGTTTGAGAAACGAGAATGACGCCATTGATCTGTCCAGCGACGACGATCTTGGCGATGACGCTCTTGAGCAATTGATAAAGAGCAAGCAAGAGGCGGAAATCTTCAATGATCTTCCTCTCTTTGATGTGGAGATCCTGTACAAGTTTATTGATGAGTGGTTTGACAGCCCAGATGTCAGTTTTGATGATCTTCAGCTTCCAATTGGCCTCAGCGTCTCCTTCCACGGAGCCATTGCTCCTGAGCTGGCTCTTGCTCAGAAAATTGTTGAGCTGAAGCATAAGATCGATTATGAAAAGGCCCAGTTCAAGAAGCACATGGCCAAGCTCAATGTTGAAGACATTCAAAACTTCAAGGTCATGATGCATGAGCTCAAGGAGGCATTCCAGAAACGAGAAGAAGCAAAAGGTTTTCGTGAGCACATGAAGAATCTTGCTGCCAAATGTGTGCAAGGCTACAATGAAGCTGAAAAGCGCAAGGCTTTGGGGCGACCAGGCATCGACCCCAGGATGGCTGCCAAGAAGAAAAACTAGAGGAGCTGAAGCCGAAGCCAGAAAGCGCAAGACCAAAGCCACCACTGATGATGCTCCCCCAACCAAGAAGAAAACAAAGAAGAGAGACCGGGCTGCTTCCACAGTGTAAGTGCATCTAGTGCCACCCCTAGTTGGTTTTGGAGTATTGACGACAAACCTAGTTGAGGGACTAATGTGTTTGTGAGAATTGCAGGATAACACAGGTAGAAGTCCCTCATTGATTCGGTTTTACTACCAGAGATGACCCCTAAAAATGTATGAAGACATTGAAGTCAAAGGTGGTATATGAAGATATTCACATTGAAGACTATGACAAAAGAAGACACGTTATGAAGCCTATGGAGCTCGAAGACTTAGATCTTTCGTAGTTCTTTTTCTTTTGTGTTGAGTCATAGGAACCACCGTACTGTTAAGTGGGGTCCAGGAGAACCAGTCAGAATGACTGAAGTGATGCCTAAACCAAAAACCTATGTCTTCGAGTGAAGACAATGAGAGCGAATCTTGTCCAGAGCCGGACAAGTCAGCTTTGCTTGTAGCCCAAGTAAAGTTGCCATGAGAGTTTGAAATCTGACCGTTAGACACGTGTCAGTTCCTTAGTGACCCAGGGTCATTTCGGACAAATCAGGTCGGGTTGCCAAGTGGCTATAAATAGCCCACCCCCTACAACCATAAAGGTTGGCTGCTCAGATTTTAAGTGCACGGCTTTTGTCGTTTGAGAGCAACCCACCTCGAAGCCTTTGAGAGAAAATTCCTAGCGAGGAGAAAAGCCCTAACCACCCAGAGCCAGAGAACATTGGGCATCACTTAAGTCTTCTTGTCTGTGTGATCTGAAGACTTATTACACTTGAGGACTGTGCATCCCCAGACGGTTAGGCGTCGCGTTCAGAGCATCCAAGAGACATTGTGGATTGCCAGTGAACGAAGTCTGTGAAGGTTTGGGAGTCTACCTTGAAGACTTACCAGAGTGATTGGGCGAGGACTATGTGACCTTAGCTCAAGGAGAATACGGTGAGGACTTGGTGTCCTGAGCTGCGTGTTCAGGACTGGGTGTCCGGGACTGTGTGCCCTAAGGTTTAAATACCTAGTCGCTCCAACCAGACGTACAGTTGTCACAGCAACTGGAACTGGTCCAACACATCATTGTCTTCAACGAGTCACTGGTTTCATCTTCACTTCCTTTTACTTACTGTTACTCATTGTGAAGTCATGCATGCGTGTCTGTTCTATCTTTTGTCTTCACAACGTGAGTGTATGATCTGTTTGGCTTCATAACTTCTTCCTACCTGATCCTTATTACACTGAAGCTGTTTGTCATGTGCTTTCACTCTATTGAATACTTGACCATGGCTGGCCTAGTGTAATCTAACTTCCGCTGCATAGTAATAGGCATGATCTTCACTGTTTGTCTTCATAACTCTCACGTTTTGAAGACTTTCATAAAAATCGCCTATTCACCCCCCCTCTAGTCGATATAACGCACTTTCAATTGGTATCAGAGCAAGGTACTCCCTTGTTCTGTGTGATTCGGTTTAACCACCTGGAGTTTTAGCTATGTCGACTGCAGGGATAATCAAAGTCTCCGCTGCGTGCCCCGTCTTCGATGGAACTGAATATCCCTACTGGAAGAATAAGATGCGCATGCATCTTGAAGCCATTGACGTCGACCTATGGTATGTCGTCAGAGAACGGCGTTCCCAAGGCTGGAGAAGGTGTCACTGCTGCTGATGTCAAGAAGTTCACTCAACTGGACTCTACTGCCAAAAATATCATCTGTGGTCATCTGACAAAAGGACAGTATGGCCGTGTGAGTGCCTTGAAGACATCCAAGCTGGTCTGGGACTGGCTCTCCAAGGTCAATGAAGGCATCTCAACCCAGAGAGATCAAAGAATCAGTGTTCTTCGCAACCTCTTCAACCGCTTCAAGCGAAATGACAATGAGAATGTCCAGCACACATTTGACCGGCTCACTGACATCACAAATGAGCTTCAAGCCCTCGGCGCCACTGAGATCACCAAACATGAAATCGTCAAGACGCTGCTGAGATCACTTGATAGTTCGTTTGACATCCTAGCCCTGATGATTCAAGAATGTCCTGATTTCAAGACACTCGATCCATCTGACATACTTGAGAGGCTCAACACACATGAGTTTCAGCTTTCTGAGAAAAGAGATATCTACGGTCCAAACTATGGGCGAACTCGTGCCTTGAAGGCAAAAGCTGTCTCCTCATCTGAAGAAGAATCTGACAGCAGTTCTGATGACCTGAAGACATTGGAAGGAACTTGCTA
>NW_024113012.1:0-11273 GCF_003073215.2 Triticum urartu | reverse complement strand
GAGAGGAGAACCCACATGATGTGGTGAAGAAGAAAAGAAAAAGGAAGAGAGGTAAAAAGATATCTCTCCCAAATAATGCTGCCCCTATTACTATTGTGCCTCATGAAAATATAATTTGGAAGATAATGATACTTCTTATGATCTTGAAAATCTTTTTGGCACTTGCTTGGAAGAATATGATAATTGCTATACTATTGGTGCTATCCATACTATTAATGATGAGAGTGATTATGCTTATGATATGAAAAGGCCCAAGCTTGGGGATGCTATGTTTGATGAAGATGATGTTTTTGAGAATATATTTGCTGCAATTAATGTTTGTCCCAAGCTTGGGGATGCTATGTTAATGAAGATGATATTTTTAGTCTCCCAAGTTTTGATATGCAAATTTATAATGATGATAGCATGCCTCCTACTTATGATGATTATTGTGATGATACTTATGCTATAAAAAGTAGTGATTATATTTATAAAACTTGTCATGATTATGATTACCCCTTTTCTGAACATTACTCTTTTAATGTGGAAACAATTTATAGTATTCGAGTTTCTTATGATACTCCCACTATTCCGAATGAGAAGAATCTTGCTTATGTGGAGAGTAGTAAATTTCTATGCTTGTAGATCATGAAAAGAATGCTTTAGGTGCTGGTTATATTGTTGAATTCATTCATGATGCTACTGAAAATTATTATGAGGGAGGAATATATGCTTGTAGGAATTGCAATAATATCAAGTTTCCTCTCTATGTGCTTAAAGTTTTGAAGTTATGCTTGTTTTGCCTCCTATGCTAGTTGATTATTGTTCCCACAAGTTGTTTGCTCACAAAATCCCTATGCATAGGAAGGTTAGACTTAAATGTGCTAGTCATATTCTTCATGATGCTCTCTTTATGTTTCAATTCTTATCTTTTATGTGAGCATCGTTGAAATCATCATGCCTAGCTAGGGGCGTTAAACGATAGCGCTTGTTGGGAGGCAACCCAATTTTATTTTGTTCCTTGCTTTTTGTTCCTGTTTAGTAATAAATAATTCATCTAGCCTCTGTTTAGATGTGGTTTGATGTTTAATTAGTGTTTGTGCCAAGTAGAACCGTTGGGAAGACTTGGGGAAAGTCTTGTTGATCTTGCTGTAAAAAACAGAAACTTTAGCGCTCACGAGAATTGCTGCCATTTTTATTGGAGAGCGATATTTAGTTAATTATTTTTTCAGATGATTAATAGATAAATTCCTCAGGTCCACCAATTTATTTGAGAATTTTATGAGTTCCATAAGTGGTCGAAACCTACAGATTACTACAGACTGTTCTGTTTTTGACAGATTCTGTTTTCATGTGTTGTTTGCTTATTTTGATGAATCTATGAGTAGTATCGGAGGGTATGAACCATAGAGAAGTTGGAATACAGTAGATATTACACCAATATGAATTTAGAATGAGTTCATTACAGTACCTTATGATGGTGATTTTCTTTCTTATACTAACGGAGCTTACGAGTTTTCTGTTAAGTTTTGTGTTGTGAAGTTTTCAAGTTTTGGGTAAAGATTCGATGGACTATGGAATAAGGAGTGGCAAGAGCCTAAGATTGGGGATGCCCAAGGCACCCCAAGGTAATATTCAAGTACAACCAAAAGCCTAAGCTTGGGGATGCCCCGGAAGGCATCCCCTCTTTCGTCTTCGTTCATCGGTAACTTTACTTGGAGCTATATTTTTATTCACCACATGATATGTGTTTTGCTTGGAGCGTCAATTTATTTTGTTAGGATTTGCTTGCTGTTATTTAGAACAATGTTTTGCATCTTTTATTTCAATAAAAGTGGCATTGATAGCCTTTACTATGCCTATTTTAGAAGTCCACATGTTGCTGTTTGAAAACAGAAAGTTTACCGATGTTGCAATAATTCCCTAGAATCAGAATGTGATAAAATGTTGAAACCTTTTGCATATTAAGATCTGATAAATTTATACAGTGGGGAATTTTTCTTTCATAATTGGTGGAGCTAGGGAAGTATGGATGTTGCAGCATTCTTTACAGACTATCCTGTTTAGGCAGATTGCTGTTATGTTTGCATTGTTTGCATATGTTTGCTTCTTTAATGATTCTATTTGAGGATAGGACTATTAAATATGCAGAGGCATTTAGTATGCAATGTTGAATAATAATTTTAGGGATTTTCTACAGTATAGTATGATAAGGTTTTGGCAATGGTTTATACTAACTTATCTCACGAGTCCTTGTTGAGTTTTGTGTGGATGAAGCTTTTGAGATTTAGGGAGACCGTGATATGAGAGGAATTAAGGAGACACAAAAGCTCAAGCTTGGGGATGCCCAAGGCACCCCAAGATAATATTTCCAGAAGTCTCAAGCTTCTAAGCTTGGGGATGCCCCGGTTGGCATCCCACCTTTCTTCTTCAACAATTATCGGTTAGTATCGGTTGATCCTAAGTTTTTGCTTCTTCACATGATGTTTGATATTCTTAGAATGTCATTTTATTTTACTTTTCTTGCTGTTTGAATAGAATACCAAGATCTGAAATTATTAAATGTTAGAGAGTCTTCACATAGCTAAATAATTATTTAACTACTCATTGATCTTCACTTACATCTTTCGGAGTAGTTTGTCATTTGCTCTAGTGCTTCACTTATACCTTTTAGAGCACGGTGGAGGTTTTATTTTATAGAAATAGATGAACTCTCATGCTTCACTTAGATTATTTTGAGAGTCTTAAATAGCATGGTAATTTGCTTTTAAAATCCTAATATGCTTGGTATACAAGATTAATAATAAAACTTTCTTATGAGTGGTGTTGAATACTATGAGAAGTTCTATGCTTGATAATTGTTTTGAGATATGAAGATGGTGATATTAAAGTTATGCTAGTTGAGTAGTTGTGAATTGAGAAATACTTGTGTTAAAGTTTGTGATTTCGTAGCATGCACGTAATGGTGAACCGTTATGTGATGAAGTCGGAGCATGATTTATTTATTGATTGTCTTCCTTTATGAGTGGCGGTCGGGGACGAGCGATGGTCTTTTCCTACCAATCTATCCCCTAGGAGCATGCGCGTAATACTTTGCTTGGATAACTGTAGATTTTTGCAATAAGTATAATGAGTTCTTTATGACTAAATGTTGAGTCCATGGATTATACGCACTCTCACCCTTCCACCTTTGCTAGCCTCTCTAATACCGCGCACCTTTCGCCAGTATCATACACCCACCATATACCTTCCTCAAAACATCCATGATACCTACCTATCATGGCATTTCCATAGCCATTCCAAGATATATTGCCATGCAACTTTCCACCATTCCGTTTATTATGACACCTCCATCATTGTCATATTGCTTTGCATGATCATGCAGTTGACATTGTATTTGTGGCAAAGCCACCATTCATAATTCTTTCATACATGTCACTCATGGCTACTGAAAATTATTATGAGGGAGGAACATATGCATGTAGGAATTGCAATAATATGAAGTTTCCTCTGTATGTGCTTAAAGTTTTGAAGTTATGCTGATGATCATCATTATTAGAGCATTGTCCCAGTGAGGAAAGGATGATGGAGACTATGATTCCCCCACAAGTCGGGATGAGACTCTGGACGAAAATAAATAAATAAATAAAAGAGGCCAAAGAAGCCCAAAAAAGGGAGAAAGAGGCCATAAAAAAAGAGAAGGCCCAAATAAAAAAATGAGAAAAAAAGAGAGAAGGGGCAATGCTACTATCGTTTTACCACACTTGTGCTTCAAAGTAGAACCATGATCTTCATGATAGAGAGTCTCCTATGTTGTCACTTTCATATACTAGTGGGAATCTTTCATTATAGAACTTGGCTTCTATATTCCAATGATTGGCTTCCTCAAAATGCCCTAGGTCTTCGTCAGCAAGCAAGTTGGATGCACACCCACTTAGTTTCTTTTTGAGCTTTCATACACTTATAGCTCTAGTGCATCCATTGCATGGCAATCCCTACTCACTCACATTGATATCTATTGATGGGCATCTCCATAGCCCGTTGATACGCCTAGTTGATGTGATACTATCTTCTCCCTTTTTGTCTTCTCCACAACCACCATTCTATTCCACCTATAGTGTTATGGCCATGGCTCACGCTCATATATTGCGTGAAGATTGAAAAAGTTTGAGAACATCAAAAACCTTTGTTATTTGGTTGCAGGGTTGCTTGAGAGAGACCATCTTTATCCTACGCCTCCTACGGATTGATAAACCTTAGGTCATCCACTTGAGGGAAATTTGCTACTGTCCTACAAACCTCTGCACTTGGAGGCCCAACAACGTCTACAAGAAGAAGGTGTGTGGTAGACATCATCTCTTTTCTATTCGGGTTAAATGATTTTACTAACTCTAAAATTAGTGTCTCATGATCACATCCACCCGGAGAGCTGGATTATCTGCAAATATTCCTTTGAAAGTATAATGCATGATACACACACTATCATTTGACATCTGTGAACTTCTTTTGTTTCATATGCGTCCCACAACGCGGCTCGTCCGCCAGACCATGGTTGTTGATGCGATTGGGTTCCCGGCCATTTTGGTTGACCTCTGGACCCTGCTAGGATATCGCCGGTACCCCCAGTACATCGTGTACGAGGACTATCGCGAGTTCAACCAGGAGCAGTACCACGTTGTGGTTGTTATCTATGATATCCGAAGAAGCACCATACCCTGAAGAGGCTCTTTGAAACTTCTCACGAAGACACCTGGAAGTTGATCTTCAAGAACAACGAGACAACGCCGGCCACGGATTCGGATCGTGGGCACGACATCAATCACCTCGCCAATGAGGTATGTTACTATTAACGTATCCCCTTCTTGCTTGTTTCGAGGATGATATCTAAGCTATTATTACCATTGCTTCTTCAGGACTGGATGGAGAGGGCGAAGCAGATCCGGTGTCCGGCTTCGCTGCCTGAAGAACCAGTCATCCCGCGTTTAGCGAAGATGCTGGTGCCGGCACCCTATACAGGCCCGGTGAAGAAGGCCACGGGGAAGGCCAATGGGGTCCGGAGTGGCCCTCGCCGCAAGGGCGCTTCGGACGTGATGTCTGAAGACAAGAACCATTCCTCCGCCGCTGAAGACGACGACGATGAGGAGGAGAAGAGTGACTCTCCTCTGATGGAGGGAGGAAGAAGAGGGCGGCCTCCACAATTCTGGAGGTGGAGGCACCTAAGAAGGGAAAAGGCCCGCGCGTGGGCAGCTCCGCATGGGACGCCGACAGCCGTCCGGAGCGATGCCCCCGTACCAAGCCTCGGGCCACATCGTGAGTGCTAAGACTCGCACATGCCCATAAATCTAACCTCTCCTCTTTTGTTGTATTGACATGATTAATTATGCTATTGTAGTCTGGCCCATGACAACTCCCAGCGATCCTCATCAAGAGGCTCATTGGACTCAAAGGAGATGGCCAGTGAGACACCGCCGGCCGCTTACTCTCCCAAGGCCAAGGGAGACGATGAGGTGCTCTCCCAATGGACCTTCCCAGGCCGGGGAGAGGCTCAGGAGGCGCCAGAAGGCGAAGTCGTCGCCGAACACCAGGGGGAGCCAATCCCCATGGAGACTGGGGGTGAGGGCCGTATTCAGTTCAGCCCTCAACCGGACTCGATTCCGGGGACCGATACGGCTTCGGAATCCGCCACGCAACCTCCTTAGAAAGAAGGGGGTATGCCTATTCCACCGGTGACCCCTGTCCAACCAGGGGCACCAGATAATCTGGTGGAAGCGCCGCGAGGCGCTTCCATTGTGGATGAGCACTGTGTTCTTATGGGCACGGTGATTGAAAGGGTTCAGTCTGCCAAGAGCGGACTAATCGAAGCCTGCAGTAGCCTATTGACAGGTTTTGAGGTAAGCGACGCAGAAAGAGAAAATCCTAATATAGACAGTAGCCCCTGAGGCACTATTCGGTGTTTGCAAAGAAAAGCCAGACAGATGATCAATCCATTATTGCAGGAAACTAACAAAATTGTCTGTAATGAATACGCAGGCATCGCTGTTGGCTGCCACCTCACATACTGCCGAGGTCTCCGAACTGAAGCGCAGACTGGAGCATGCCGAGGAGGAGCTCAGCCAGGTGAGGAGGCAGCTTCAAGGAAAACAAGGTATGTGCTAATCCGTTATATATTCGAAAAATAATAATATGCATTTGACTGAAGTGTCATGATATGTACAAAAGTGACGACCGAGGTCGAGGCCTTGAAAATGGCCCTGGTCGAAGCCAAAGGAAAGGTTGTCAAGGAGCAGGCCGCTTGGAATAAGCTCAAGGCCCGGGTCAACGAGGTCCAACAGGAGCTCGAGGACGCGGTGAAGAAGTGTGAGGCCTTGGAGCGCAATGCGTCGGTTCAAGAGACCAAACTCGCCAAGGCTCGTCAGAGTGCGGAGGCAGCCCGAAATGAGGCCCAGGGCACCCTCCAGGAGATCCAAGAGGCCAGGAAGATCACGGCGGGTAAGGCATTCAATATGCAAAGCAAGAATGTGAGGATGAAATATCGTTTACTAACCCGTATTCGGAGTTCTCCAGGGGCTTTTACTAATCTACCACGCAGTGTGGCTGACGCCGCAGAGTTCTTCCTAGCCGAAGAATGGAGCTCCATGAAGCAGTTCTGGTCGCAATATCTTGCGCCAGAATATCCGGTGCCCTTCAGCGATCAGCTAAAACAGCTGGTCGAGCTGCATAGGGTGGCCGAATTGTCCATGAAGGATTTAATAATCCGTTTGTGGCCAGCCGAAGCTACACCCGGCAGTTACTTCAGCCTCGTGAAGCGACTAGTGGATGCCTATCCTTGGCTGGACGTCGTCAAGCAGTCCGTCTGCATCGAGGGCGCACGCCTGGCCTTCTCCTATTGCAAGGTCTAGTGGGCGAAGCTGGACGCTATCAAATTAGCGACCGAGGGGCCGCCGGAGGGCAAAGAGCACCGCACACCCGAGCGATACTTCGGTGATGTCTTGGAGGGGTCCTGCATTGTTGGGGATCATTGTGCGAAAGACACTATCTTCGAATGAATGTATTTGAGCTCCCTCTACCTTGTATGATAAAACAAAGTGATTGTGCAATATAATGCTGGTTATGTTTTTAAATTTTTACTTCCTGTGCGGGCGTGTTATCTGAAATCTGAGGGTTTTCCAGTCATCGGCTTCTGGCCCCACGTAGGTAGTACGGGGGTGTTCGGGATGGTATCTAAACAATCTTGATCCAATTGTATGGTCCTTGAAGGAGTTGTTTAGCGCAACGAACTAGGCAATCAGACTATGCGGCGTAAACACCCTCACTTAGCCATAGGAGTTCGACAATAAAAACATGGGCGCAGCCCCTAGTATCCGAACTAGAGTGCTATAAGTGTCTGATCGGGAAGTACCGATCCTTCGCGTAATGCGGGAGAAATCTCAAACGATTTGCAACCTCTGAACAGCTCTGCATCATGACAGTCAGTTTTCGGCTTTCTCTACTAAGGTGCTCCTTTGGATAAACCAGGGCACAATCATAGTAGTTCTCCCTTTACTACCTTAGCCGATATAGCGGAATGTAAGGTAGCAAGCACAGGAGCTGGGCAACCCAACTATTGACCAAAGACATGATTGAGAGCCAATGAATATAACGCTAAATTCGGGGTGCCGAACTATACTTATAAAAAGTGTTCGGACTTTCGTTGCTGTAGTGTGGGATGCTATGAAGCCCCTGGTGAGGGAGTCCTGGACTAAGGGATCCTCGGGCGTCCGACCCGTTATCTATGGGCCGGACGGATGGGCCTTGAAGACATGAAGACCGAAGACCGCACCGTGTCCGGATTGGACTCTTGTCGGTGTCAAAACCGGCGGATCTCGGGTAGGGGGTCCCGAACTGTGCGTCAAGGCCGGATGGTAACAGGAGACAAGGGACACGATGTTTTTACCCAGGTTCGGGCCCTCTCGATGGAGGTAATACCCTACTCCTGCTTGATTAATATTGATGAATGGGTAGTACAAGAGTATATCTACCACGAGATCAAGGAGGCTAAACCCTAGAAGCTAGCCTATGGTATGATTGTTGTATATGGAGTTGATGTCCTACGGACTACAACCCTCCGGTTTATATAGACACCAGTTAGGGTTAGGGTTACACAGAGTCGGTTACAATGGTAGGAGATCTTGAATATCCGCATCGCCAAGCTTGCCTTCCACGCTAAGGAAAGTCCCATCCGGACACGGGACAAAGTCTTCAATCTTGTATCTTCATAGTCCTGGAGTCCGGCTGAAGGTATAGTCCGGCTACCCGAACACCCCCTAATCCAGGACTCCCTGAGTAGCCCCTGAACCAGGCTTCAATGATGACGAGTCCGGCGCGCAGATTGTCTTCGGCATTGCAAGGCGGGTTCCTCCTCCAAGTCCTTCATAGAAGATTTTAGACACCAAGAGTAGTGTCCGGCTCTGCAAAATAAGTTTCCACATATTGCCATAGAGAGAATAATATTAACACAAATCAAATCTGCTGACGTATTCCGCGGTGCGTCATCACACTACGGCCAAGTCCTTTACTCGAATCGTTTTTACTTTTCCACCTCAGCACGTTTTGCGAGGCAGTTTCCTTGGCACGTCTTGTCAAAGCAGAGATCGTGTACCCCTTTTACGCGATTCTCATCAATACAGACGTGGGTAACCCAACCGTGCCCGTTAGCACGTTTCCTCGATTAAAGACGAGTCCCGAACGGTTACGGGGAGGGCTCTTGGTATTCAACCTCTTATAAAGAGACCAAGGCCTTACTCCTTTTTTCGATCTCAAGCGAGTTCGCCCATCGCCTCGAGTTCCAACACCCTAGGCTCCAGATTCCAGGCGCTTCGGACCTTCGACGATGTCCGGTTCTGACCTTCAAGGCCGATGTACGCCCTCTTCCGTCACGGAGGAGGACGTACTAAAGTTGAGGGAGGCTAAGTTTCTGACCGGCGAAATTTCGCATAGGTTGCCTGCTCAAGGGCAGGTCATTCCCAGTCCCCAGCCCGATGAGAGCGTGGTGTTCATGTCTCACTTCCTTCGGGGGTTGGGCTTCCCAATGGATCCCTTTGTGAGGGGACTGCTGTTTTATTACGGGCTGGAATTCCATGACTTAGCTCCGGAGTCCATCCTCCATATCTCCTCGTTTATTGTCGTGTGTGAAGCGTTCCTCCGTGTTACCCCTCACTTCGGATTATGGCTCAAGACCTTCAAAGTGGAGCCGAAGATGATCAAGGGACGGCACGCAGAGTGCGGAGGCGCTGTTATAAGCAAAAATGCTGATGCTCCGTGGCCCGAGGGCTCTTTTCAAGAGGAGCTAGGCTTGTGGCAACGAGAGTGGTTTTATATCACCGCTCCCCGGAACACCAAGTGGGTGGCACCTCTTGCCTTTTGCTCGGGTCCCCCACCACGGCTAGCGTCATGGGTCAACAGAGGGTTAGATTGGGGTTCGCCCAAAGACGTGCCCTTGCTACAGGGCCGCATTAAGGATCTCTTGGAAGGAGACCTCAGCCTGGTCAAGGTGACGCAGGTCATGCTGATTCGCCGAATATTGCCCGGCAAACGTCGCTCCCTTCGCCTGTGGGAGTTTAATCCAGAGGGACCGCGAGCTCTCCAGAATTTCATGGGTGCAACGCCCGTGGAGATGTATAAACTGTTCTTCGGATCACAAGAGATGTGTCCGGATTTAACCGAGGACGCAGCCTAAGCTGCAATCGCCCGGATACTCAAGTAAGCAACCTTGTGCCCGGACCTTCCATCCGTATAATTGTCATAAACTTGCCCCTAAAAGAGTCGTCCTTTTAAACAGGAGTGGATAGCGAAGGCAAAGCTGATCAGGTGTCCGGCTCCCCTTCCCGAAACCAGGCCGGATCCCGTGCTGGTCAGGATGCTGGAGATAATGCCTTTGGAGGGGAGCAAGGGGGAGGACAAGGAAACTATGGCCTCCTCGAAGGAGGCTGCTCCGAAGGGAGGAACAGACAATTCCTCTCCTAAGGGGAAGAAGAGAGCCGTCTCTGACGACCCGGAAACCATGGCCTCGAAGTGGGGGAAAAAATCCTCGTCAGAGGGTCCGACGCCGGGGAGTTCCTCGGCCGGACTACGCCCTCAAGGGGATCAGCCCTCCAGCAAGCCGTAAGTAGAGAAAGATATTCCTTTTGAGGGATGAGGGAAATCCTTGATTTATATCTGAGAAGATTAATCGAATTTTTACCTTGTAGCTCGGACCTCAGCCCTTCTCGGCAGAGCTTGTCTTCGGGGGATCTCCTTCCGGAGATGATGGAGAGCGGGACGCCTCCCCCTGCCGTGCCGCCTAGCAAGGCGGGCGACCCTGAGGTGTCGTCGCGGAGGGTTTCTCCGAATCCGGCAGGGGCGGAAGATAGCTATGTGGCCCCCCGAGGTTCTCCGCGTCCGGCCTTCGAAAGAGGGTCAGGACAAGTCCGGCACCGTCTGGTGCTCGGCCGGAGGAGCTAAAGATTCTGCTGGGGCGAGCTTCTATCTCGGAGGAGCACCGTGCATTGATGGGCACGGTGATTGAAAGGGTCTCATCTGCAGAGAGCGGATTGCATGAGGCCGTCAAAAGTTTACTGACGGGTTTTGAGGTACATTAGATAATGTACACTTTTGTCAGTTGCGCATGAATAAGATGCGCCCTGTGTAGATAGTAGCCCCTGAGACTCTGCGCGTCGTCAAGAAATGACGGCACGCGGAGGATCATAATCCCAGGTCTAAGATGTCGCCTTTGAATGTAGGCGGCAGGGTGTCCGGAATCGAGCCGAACTATGATTTTGCCGAACTAAAGCGGCAACTGGACGTGGCAGATGCCGACATCGCGCTTGTCAACAAGCGGCTTAATGAGGCTCAAGGTATGTAATTCCTCGGGCGCATCAGGTAAGAAGAGTTTTATGCCAGTGTCTTACGATGTGTGTGCTTGACGCAGATGGTGTGGCCGCCGTGGAAAGTCTTAGGGCAGAACTTGCCCGAGCTAAAGAACAAGCCAGAGAAAGTGATGCGGCTGCCAAGAAAGCCCTTGAAGAGCTGAGAGCCGAACAGGCTGCTCATTGCCGAAGCAAGGAAGAGATGGCCGAGATGGCCGAAAAGTTAAAGAGCGCTGCAGACCGTTGCAGACTTCTTGAGAAAGAAGACCAGGCGAACAGATGGACTTAGAGAAGGCCGTTGCCAATGCCAAGGACACGCGCTCTGCGATGAGAGCTGCGAAGGAGGAGCTGCGTCAGGCCGAACAGATTGCGGCTGGGAAGCCCTTTATGCTGCGAAGGAAATTTTGCGAT
>NW_024113011.1:0-9385 GCF_003073215.2 Triticum urartu | reverse complement strand
AGTCAACGGAATCAGCAATATCTGAGTACAGACATAAGTTAAACAAGTTTGCCTTAAGAAGGCTAGCACAAACTGGGATACAGATCGAAGAGGCATAGGCCTCCTGCCTGGGATCCTCCTAAACTACTCCTGGTCGTCGACAGCGGGCTGCATGTAGTAGTAGGCACCTCCCGAGTAGTAGTAGTCGTCGTCGACGCAGGCGTCTGGCTCCTGGGCTCCAACGTCTAGTCGCAGCAATCGGGTATAGAAAGGGGGAAAAGAGGGAGCAAAGCAACCGTGAGTACTCATCCAAAGTACTCGCAAGCAAGGAGCTACACTACATATGTATGCAATGGTATCAAATGGAATAAGGGTATGATATGTGGACTGAACTTCAGAATGCGAGAATAAGAGGGGGATAGCTAGTCCAATCGAAGACTACGCTTCTGGTAACCTCCATCTTGCAGCAGGAGAAGAGAGTAGATGGTAAGTTCACCAAGTAGCATCATGTCGCATAATCCTAACCGATGATCCTCCCCTCGTCGCCCTGTGAGAGAGCGATCACCGGTTGTATCTGGCACTTGGAAGGGTGTGTTTTATTAAGTATCCGTTTCTAGTTGTCATAAGGTCAAGGTACAACTCCATGTCGTCATGTTACCGAAGATCATGATTATTCGAATAGATTAACTTCCCTGCAGGGGTGCACCACATTTCCCAACACGCTCGATCCCCTTTGTCCGGACACACTTTTCCGGGTCATGCCCGGCCTCGGAGGATCAACACGTCGCAGCCCTACCTAGGCACAATAGAGAGGTCAGCACGCCGGTCTAAATCCTATGGCGCAGGGGTCTGGGCCCATCGCCCATTGCACACATGCACGTTGCGAGGGCGGTCAGTGAGAAGACCTAGCAACCTCCATTACAAAGGAAGTTGCGTTACGCGGTCCAACCCGGCGCATGCCGCCCAGTCGCTGACGTCATGAAGGCTTCGGCTGATACCATGACGTCGGGTGCCCATAACTGTCCCCGCGTAGATGGTTAGTGCATATAGGCCAGTGGCCAGACTCAGATCAAATACCAAGATCTCATTAAACGTGTTATCTTGAAATAACCGCAAACGCCGACCAGGGCCAGGCCCACCTCTCTCTTAGGTGGTGTCCACCTGCCCTGTCGCTCCGCCACAAAGTAACAGTCGGGGGCCGTCGGGAACCCAGGCCCACCTCTACCGGGATGGCGCCACCTGCCCCTTCAGCCCCCATCTCCGAACAATATCATAAGTAATGTAACAGTACAAGTATATATCATATGCCCGTGATCACCTCCCGAAGTGATCATGGCCCGGTAGTATAGCATGGCAGACGGACAAGAGTGTAGGGCCACGGATGATAATCTAGCATCCTATACTAAGCATTTAGGATTGCAGGTAAGGTATCAATAGGTGTAGCAACAATGACAGGCTATGCATCAGAAAAGGATTAACGGAAAGCAGTACAATGCTACACTACTCTAATGCAAGCAGTATAGAGAAGAGTAGGCGATATCTGGTGATAAAGGGGGGGCTTGCCTGTATGCTTTGTTGTACAGGAAGAAGGGTCGTTGGTGATGTAGTCGTACTCAGTGTCATCAGCAACGGTCTCGGGGTCTATCGGAGAAGAAGAGGGGGAAGAAACAGTAAATACGGAGCAAACAAAGCATCACAAAACATAACGATGTAATACACGGTGTTAGGTATGCCCTAACGCGGTATTAGGTGATACTGACGAAGGGGGAAAACATCCGGGAAAGTATTCCCGGTGTTTCACGTTTTCAGACAGATGAACCGGAGGGGGAAAGTTGCGTGTTTGCTATGCCAGGGATGTGTGGCGGAAGAACGGGTTGAGTATCCGGATTCGTCTCATCGTTCTGAGCAACTTTCATATACAAAGTTTTTCCATCCGAGTTACGGTTTATTTTATATTAATATTTAAAGTTTTAAATCATTCTCTGAAATATTATTAATCCGAATTTAATAGCAAAAATGCTATATGTACATAGAAGTGTACCCAGCCAGGCCACTCATGGACTGACTGGTGGGCCACTGTTGACTGGGTCAACAGCCCAGTCAGCAGAGGCTGACTGGTTCGGCCTTATCCACTCAAACAGGGAGCATGGGTCCCACGTTTCATGGACATACATTAACTATTCATTTAAACTAATCTAATTTAGATTAATAAGATGAGGGGCCCATTGGCAGTGTCTGTTTAGGGCATTTTCTTTTTTAATTGCTAATTAGGCAAGGTGGGCCCCTAAGTCAGCGATCAACCGCTGTTAAATCACGCGCGTGCGTGCTTGCGTATGCCGGCAAGGTCCTGACGCGGTCGAGGGGCTCCAGCGGCAGGCGCGGCCGGCGAGGCCATGGGCGGGCGCGCGAGCACGGGGCGGCCACGACGGCTGGCAGCGCCGCGAGGCGCGCAATCTTGCACGGTCAGCGAAGCGGCCTCGTGGGAGCAGCCACGGCGCGCGACCGGCTGCGGCACGAGGAGGCAATGCGCGGGCAACAGTGGGAAGGGCGGCGCAGGTGACGGCAAGAGAAAGGAGAGCGCGCAGCGCAGCGCATGTGCGCGTCGGGAGGTAGTGCGCGCGCGTGGAAGTGCGCCCTGTGCAGCTTCGCTGGCGGAATGTCACGGCGCGCAACAGCGCGCGTGCGTCAGGAGCGTGTGTTGGAAGCAGCGCGAGTGGCATCGGTAGCGGTAGCACCCGACCCGAATGGATCAAGTGCTCTGTGCTCAGGTTCATCCCTGGATCAGTAATGCTGACACCACACAGTACATCGAAGGATTTATAGCAGAGTGGCAATCACACACTTATTACATCGTTGTCTCAAAGAGAACTTATTACAATAAATATGGCTTAAGGCCATCTAGTCGATAACAGCGGAAGACTTGGAAGATAAATGGGTCCATCAACTCCAACGGCATCACTGAGTATAGAACCACGACCTAACACCTTACTCGTCGTCTGAAAAGTCTGCAACATTAAGAGTTGCAGCCCGAAACACGGTCAGCACATGGAATATGCTGGCAATGACACATAGAGAGTAATGAATGAAACAGCTATACTATATGCATATATGGCTGGTGGAAAGCTCTATGGTTACAGTTTTGCGTAAAGCCAGTTTTTCCCTACTGCAAAGGAATAAATTTATTTAACTATCATGGTGTTGTTGAAACATCGAGAATGGTTGACAGCATTCCGATCCCAATTAAGTGAACAATTAAAACCCAACAACATTAATTAGAAGTAACATGTTGAGATTCACATGATATTCAAGTACTAGATACTCAAGTTGTCCATAACCGGGGACACGGCTAATCATGATTAGTTTGTACACTCTGCAGAGGTTTGCGCACTTTTCCCCACAAGACTCGATCGCCTCCGTTGGATTTCTCGCACTACATGGTGTTTGAGAAACGGATGACCGAGACATAGCTTTCAGAAGCGCTAGCACCTTACGATCGGGTAGACCGGTACACCTACATCCCCTACATCTGCTAGTCTACCATAAGAGTTCGCATGACTTAATCAACTATGCCAGAGCCCATAATGGCTTGTGGCTGCACACGGAAGTTTCTAGCATGAAAATCTTATGATCCCTTTGAGCCTGGGTGGCGGTCCAAAAAACAGGCAAGTCCTGATAGACATCAGGTGCCTCAATCCACCCAGATGTGTGTTTAAGTTGCCACCTTAGATAAACCATTAAAATTATCAACTCACATCTGTCATGGATATCACTCGCCCAATCCACGTCTACTAGCATAGCATGGCATAATAAGCAAACGTAGAAGTAACTCCCAAAGGTTTGATAATACAGGTAATAGGTACTACCTCATCTACTTCCCATCCCACAATTTAATTAGATCCTAATCATGCAATGTGAGAGGATTGATCTAATGCAATAAAACATGGGTTGTAGAAAAGGTATGATCAAAGTGTTACTTGCCTTGCTGATGATCCGCGAGACCTAGGGTTTCGAAGTAACAAGCGGCGCAATCCGGGTGATCTATCACAGACAAACAACAAGCACACAATAAGTACTCATCTAATGCACAGGTAAAACTCGAACAAGAGAACGAACCAGAAAGTTCAACTTAAGAACTCCGGTTGCAAAGAAGAAAGAACCGAACAAAGAAACGAAAACAAACGGCGGAAGAAAACAACTCGGTTCTAGCAAGTTGAAACTAGGTCAAATTTTACCGGGCAAAAACTTGTTTAAGTTGATTAGACGGAACGGCGGTTTCGAAACGAAACTCCAGGCGCTTGAATCACCTGATTCCGATAAACGAGCGAGAAGAAAGACTAGAACGAAGATCGGATCTGAGATCACGATCGCGGAATAAATCCGACGAAAGAAGAAAAAGAAGAACGGTTAAACGAACGGACGTTGTTAACCTAGAAGAATCCGGTGATCACGTTCGTTAGGACGAACGGTCCGGCGAACGGTCCAAAGGCAACTAAATCAGAAAGAAAACGAATCCGATCTAGGGTTTCGGAGAAGAAAACCGAAACGAAAAACCGATCTAGAAAACGAATCAGAGAGAAGAAAAGAATCGGAACGATTAGAAGAAAACGATCCGAGGAAAAGAGACGCGGGGCAACCTCTCGGCGAGGGGCTCCGGCGGCGTGGCGTAGGGCGGGCGTGGGCAAGGTGCGGCGCGCGCTAGCAAGGCGGCGCGCGGTGTGGGGTGCGCGTGGGCTTGGGTTTGATTTGATGGGTTTAGAGGGTGTTGGGGTATTTGGTAGGGGACAAGAAATAGAAGATGGTAGGAAAAGGAAAAACGAAACAAAGGAAAGGGGGCTAGCCTAGAGTCCAAAAAGGACTCGGCTTGAGGCGAGGCGGCGGCGGCCTGGCTGCGCCTGGCGCTGCGCGCAGGGAGGCTGGGGCGGCCGGCTGGCTGGGCCTTTGGCCTGCTAGATTTTTTTTAAACGGTTCTGCGCGCAGAAAAACACAGAAAAGAAAATCTAAACGGGCTCCAAAATTTCTAAAGTAAATTTTCCCCGACTCCTAAACATGAGTCGAACAAAATGAACTTTACTCCGGACCTAAAATGCAATTTTTGAAAACACGCATTTTTCCCTATCCAAATAAAATGCGAATAAACACCGGAAAACCAAATTTTGATCTATTTATTAAATCTTCATTTTTCCTCAATTTTGGGAAAGTCATGTTATTCCCTCTCTTATATTTTTGATATTGGAAAAATAATTGAAGATAAGATGAATAAATCAAATGATCCTCTTTTCAAAATTTGAGAAAAGTCAAATATGAAAATGACGAAATCTCCAACTCTCTCTCCGAGGGTCCTTGAGTTGCGTGAAATTTCTAGGATCAACCAAAATGCAAGAAAATATGATATGCATGATGATCTAGTGTATAACATTCCAAATTGCAAATTTGGGATGTTACACACGGCTGGGGCAAGGCTTGGCCGTGGTGAGCTGGGCTGCGCGCACAGCCACGACGAGCTCGTGGCCAAGGCGAACGACGGCTTTGGCCTCGAGAAGGGGAACGACTATGGTGGTGGGTACGCGCGGGAGAGAGAGGGGAAGGGACTAGATGCTCACGGTGAGCCCGTAGATGTGCAAAGCGGGCTCGGGGGAGAGCTCGACGGCGACGGGTTCCGGCGATGGGGACGGCGATGTAGAGGTGGAAGATGGCTCGATCCCGACGCGGTGACGGCTCCCGGGTCGCGTTCGTTGGCGTAGAGGGCATAGTGGAACACTGCGGGGAGGCTAGACACAATAGTGCAGCAAGGGGAGGTCGGTGGTCGCGCCGGCAGCAAATCCATGGCGACGGCTATAGTCGGATTCGCGTGGGAGAGAAGGGAAGCGGCACAGTGAGGGAATGAATGGCGCTAGGGTTCGCCGGGGGGCGCGGGGTAGGTCTTGCAGGCAGGGTGGGGGTGCGCATGGCCGACGTGTGTGCATCGCCGGCAATGGCGTCGGCGGATGAGCGCCACGCTCATCCCTGCTTCTGTAGCTGGAGATGAGGGGGGCAAGTGTGGTGTGGGCTGGGCCTGGTGGGGTGGTTTTGCCCCCGGTGGGCTAGGCCCAGAGGTGATACGGGGAGGGGCTTCTTTTCCCCCAACCTTTTCGTTTTGTTTTGCCTTTACTTTTTAGTTATTCTTTTCTTAATTGTTTTATTTTAGTTACCTTTTGAATTTAGTTTTATAAAACTTACCACTAGTACCTAAATTTGCATTTATAAATATACTACTGCCTCAATAATTATGGCACCCAATTAAAATAGTTATTATTTTATTAATTATAAAAGGCAATTAATTAATTGTTTTTGTTGCTGCTCTACTTATTTTAGAGCATCTAAATATTTTACAAAAGTGTGTTTTCTTCACCAATATTTATTATGGATTATGGGCCACTCATAGAATATTTTAGTTTTAACATTTGAAAACTTTTACCGTTTGACTTGGTTTTTGATCTTGAATTCGAACCGTTTTCGAACTAACACGAGATTAGCAACAATAATCGAGGTGACGTGGCATCATTAGAAGAGGTTTACTGTAGCTTAAATACCCGGGCGTCACAAGAGGCAAATTGTACATGAAATCATTTAGCGGCAACACCCTCAAACAGCTATAGCGGGGCTATAGCCGGCTATTTAAAACTATGATTTTTTGTGGTGTCCTAAGGGGAACTTCAATTTTTTCTGTACCTTCTCAGATGCAGTCCATTGCCTCAAATTTAAGAGCTTGGATTTGTGTGTTGCTAACTTATGATTTGTTTGAACTATGCAGTTTCTCAGGGGATTTTAGGATCTCAAATTTGTGGTGTCGAGTTATATTATCTACTCCTCCTTCATGTTTGTACTGTGATGTTGTTGCCATGGTTTAGTATGTATCAATGCTCTGAATAATTCATGTTCAAATGGTGTCTGCATTGTCGCTTTTTTATCATGTCCCAACAAGAGTTGGTTGCCTACATTACCGAAGAGAACAAAAGATAAAAAGAAAGAGGATATTGTTGACAAAGCAGTATTTTTAAATGTCATGTCTAGCATTTTCTTATGTTAGTTCTCAAAGGGCAGCGATGAATCTTGGATGCTTCGATGATGATGAGGAAAAGGTTTCATATTGGAAGTATATATTGAAACAAACTTATGAGGGGTCCGAGACAACTTGCTATGATAAGCTACACTTAACTAAAAGAAACTTCCATGATCTTTGCGCTATGTTGTGTGAGAAGTGTGGTCTCAAAGATAGCACGTTTGTGACAGTAGAAGAAAATGTTGCTATGTTCTTACAAGTTGTTGGACATGGACTTAAAATGAGGATGTTGGGTGTCACGTACCAGCGTTCTTTAGGGACTACCAGTAGGCATTTCTCTACTATGTTATCAGCCATCCTCTCTCTAACTAGGGAGTTTATAGAGCTTCCCGATCATTCTATCACCCCTCCCGATGATTACAAGTGGAAGTGGTTTCCTAATGCACTTGGAGCACTAGATGGGTGTCATATTCCGGTGTTTGTTAATGCTACTGACAAATGGACTTATAGGAATAGGTACCAAGATATCAGCACTAACATGCTAGGTGTGATTGATTGGAACATGAAATTTCTCTATGTTCTACCTAATTGGGAGGGTTCGTCATCGGACTCGAGAGTGCTAAAATATGTTATGAGAATCGATCACGAAGATGCATTTGTTGTACCATAGGGTACGACTCTTTCTCTTTGCGTTTCATTTCTCATATTTAGTTGTTAGCTAACTTACGTACTTGTCAATAGGAAAGTACTATAGCTAACTTACGTACTTGTCAATAGGAAAGTACTATCTTGTTGATGCTAGCTATACCAATGGACCTGGATTTCTATCTCCATTCAGATCCACTCGGTACCACTTGAAAGAGTGGGTTGCAAGTCAACAACAACCCTAAAATGAAATAGAGTTGTATAACTTGCGCCATGCTCGTGCTAGAAATTTTGTGGAGAGAACCTTTGGCTTGTTGAAAAAATGGCCCATCTTGCGTTCTTGTTCTTTCTTTGGCATAGAGGACCAGGTAACGCATGTCCATTTGATTGTTCATATGGGCCATCCTATGTTACTTCTTTGACAATAAATAATATTTGCACATTCATCTTATTAATGCGTGTTGTGTGTTACACAACTATGCAAGGGATAGGCAGCATATGAGAGATAATTTGTTGCTTCCGGAAGACGACGCTGAGCTAGCGGCTATGACTCTCGAACCTGCGAATGATGCTACTTTCATTACAAGTGTCCAACAAACAAATGCATGGTCCAATTTTAGGTAGCAATTTGCGGATGAGATGTATGCCAAGTACCTTGTGGCGCATGGAGAACTAGAGATTGAGTAGATAGTAGCTATGGAGTAGATAGCTAGCTGATGGTGCCTTTTTTCGTTCTAGCTTGGTGATGGTGCCCTGTTTTGTGTGGTAGCATGCTGGCTGTGATGGTGCCTTCTGTGTTATATGTTGTACATGCTTCATCTTTTATTCGTACTAATATATGTATATATATATATATGTTTTACCTTACTCGTACTTGCAGAATTGTTCTTACTTTTATGCACGTTCATTTATTTTACTTAGCTTGTAGAAGCATGCTTGAAACAAAAGGAAAAAAAGTAGAGTTTACCTTACATGGACTGCTTAGATGGACACGACATTGTTGTCGCCCTTGTTGAGCATCACAACAATGGTGACCATGCTCAAAATGGTTGGAAGCCACATGTGTATAATTCTTGCATTAAGCATGTCAAGGATACATGTGATGTTGACATTACGAAGGAAAACATATCAGGAAGAATCAAAACATTTGACAAGCGGTATGAGATCATTACCAAGATGCTTGCTCAGAGTGGCTTTGGATGGGATTGGGTAAAGAACATGGTGTCAGTTGATAGTGACGAAGTGTGGTCTCGATATGTGGAGGTACTTAACACCAAATTTATTTTGTGGTTATTTTTGCAACTTCGATATCATCTCTAATATTTGTGTGTTTCGTGTAGGCTAACAAGGACACACATGCTTATAGGAACAAGGTAGTGCTCAATTGGGAGTCTATCAATACCATATATTCAAAAGATCATGCAACCGGTGTAGGTGCTAGGACAGGAGCTGAATGTGTTCAAGAACCACAAGAAACACCCGTTGTTGAAGAATCTCCTGAGGTGCCTCAAAAGAGGGAACGCACCGGGATGCTATCTTGTGCATGATGGGAAAGATGAAGATGTTTTTTGATGACACTTTGAAGACAACCGAGCCACTTCCTATGCTAAAGGTGACTCCTCCAACAGAAATCCTTGCCGCACTAAAGCAGGTACCAGATTTGGAAGATAGTGATATGCCGAGAGCTTATGGAAAGTTGATCGTCAATGAGCGTTTGTTTGA
>NW_024113010.1:0-12489 GCF_003073215.2 Triticum urartu | reverse complement strand
GTATGAGTAGCTATGTGTTTGATCTCTCTCCTCTCTCTCTCGTGTTCTTGATTTGGCACGATCTGGATGTATCGCGAGCTTTGCTATTATAGTTGGATCTTATGATGTTTCTCCCCCTCTACTCTCTTGTAATGGATTGAGTTTCTTTGAAGTTATCTTATCGGATTGAGTCTTTAGATTTGAGAACACTTGATGTATGTCTTGCATGTGGATACCCGTGGTGACAATGGGGTATTCTATTGATCCACTTGATGTATGTTTTGGTGATCAACTTGCGGGTTCCGCCCATGAACCTATGCATAGGGGTTGGCACACATTTTCGTCTTGACTCTCCGGTAGAAACTTTGGGGCACTCTTTGAGGTTCTATGTGTTGGTTGAATAGATGAATCTGAGATTGTGTGATGCATATCGTATAATCATACCCACGGATACTTGAGGTGACATTGGAGTATCTAGGTGACATTAGGGTTTTGGTTGATTTGTGTCTTAAGGTGTTATTCTAGTACGAACTCTAGGGCTGTTTGTGACACTTATAGGAATAGCCCAACGGATTGATTGGAAAGAATAACTTTGAGGTGGTTTCGTACCCTACCATAATCTCTTCGTTTGTTCTCCGCTATTAGTGACTTTGGAGTGACTCTTTGTTGCATGTTGAGGGATAGTTATGATCCAATTATGTTATTATTGTTGAGAGGACTTGCACTAGTGAAAGTATGAACCCTAGGCCTTGTTTCAACGCATTGCAATACCGTTTACGCTCACTTTTATCATTAGTTACCTTGCTGTTTTTATATTTTCAGATTACAAAAACCTTTATCTACCATCCATATACCACTTGTATCACCATCTCTTCGCCGAACTAGTGCACCTATACAATTTACCATTGTATTGGGTGTGTTGGGGACACAAGACTCTTTGTTATTTGGTTGCAGGGTTGCTTGAGAGAGACCATCTTCATCCTACGCCTCCTACGGATTGATAAACCTTAGGTCATCCACTTGAGGGAAATTTGCTACTGTCCTACAAACCTCTGCACTTGGAGGCCCAACAACGTCTACAAGAAGAAGGTTGTGTAGTAGACATCAAGCTCTTTTCTGGCTGCCGTTGCCGGGGAGGTGAGTGCTTGAAGGTATATCTTTAGATCTTGCAATCGAGTCTTTTGTTTCTTGTTTTATCACTAGTTTAGTTTATAAAAGAAAATTAAAAAATGGAATTGAAGTTTTGCCTCATACGCTTCATCTTTTTAATATCTTTCGTGAGTATGATGGAAAGGAAAATTGTGCCAAAGTGTTAGAAGAAGAATGCATTAAAATGTTTGGCACTAAATCTTTGAATGATGAGCATGATTGCAATGTTGTTAGTATGAACTCCTTGAATATCCATAGTACTAATGATGATTGCACTAGTTATGATGAAAATGTCTCCTATAAACATGTCAATTTTTGTGGAGTGCATTGGGTTTGTAAGTACACACCAAATAGGGAAGATAGATATTGCAAGAGGCATAAGTACTTAGAAACTAAATTGTTGCAAGAAAGGCTAGATGATTGTGCTGAAAATTTAAATTTTCTTGGCCGTACTTGTGGACTTTGCAATGAACAGGGTCATTTAGCTATCCGATGCAAATTGTTTCATGATCTAATCGTGTCCAAAAATTGTGATGACTTGATTTCCCTTGCACATTATAATGAACTCAGTTTGCTTATGTTACGAAGAAATGAAACGTATAACTAACTATCTTCCAGAATTTGCCCGTTATAAACTTCTTGGATTTTGATCTAGAGGAAATTTATATGTATTGTGCGGTGAATTGCATTGAAAATCCTTATATTGCCAATTACATAAAGAAAAGAAAACAAATAGAAGATGAAGAGAATACTAATGAAAGGGAAGAGACTTCCCAATACCCTCCTATTATTTCTTATGATGAATCAGGTAATGAGGAGGAGCCTCCTATTCAACCAATCTCATTAATAAGGAGCTCCAAAAAGAGGATTGAACCCACACATGATGTGGTGAAGAAGAAGAAAAGAAAAAGGAAGAGAGGTAAAAAGATATCTCCCCAAATAATGCTGCTCCTATTACTATTGTGCCTCATGAAAATATAATTGTGGAAGATAATGATACTTCTTATGATCTTGAAAATCTTTTTGGCACTTGCTTGGAAGAATATGATAATTGCTATACTATTGGTGCTATCCATACTATTAATGATGAGAGTGATTATGCTTATGATATGAAAAGGCCCAAGCTTGGGGATGCTATGTTTGATGAAGATGATGTTTTTGAGAATATATTTGCTGCAATTAATGTTTGTCCCAAGCTTGGGGATGCTACATTTAATGAAGATGATATTTTTAGTCTCCCAAGTTTTGATATGCAAATTTATAATGATGATAGCATGCCTCCTACTTATGATGATTATTGTGATGATACTTATGCTATAAAAAGTAGTGATTATATTTATAAAACTTGTCATGATTATGATTACCCCTTTTCTGAACATTACTCTTTTAATGTGGAAACAATTTATAGTATTCGAGTTTCTTATGATACTCCCACTATTCCGAATGAGAAGAATTTTGCTTATGTGGAGAGTAATAAAATCTATGCTTATGCATCATGAAAATAATGCTTTAGGTGCTGGTTATATTGTTGAATTCATTCATGATGCTACTGAAAATTATTATGAGGGAGGACCATATGCTTGTAGGAATTGCAATAATATCAAGTTTCCTCTCTATGTGCTTAAAGTTTTGAAGTTATGCTTGTTTTGCCTTCCTATGCTAGTTGATTATTGTTCCCATAAGTTGTTTGCTCACAAAATCCCTATGCATAGGAAGAGGGTTAGACTTAAATGTGCTAGTCATATTCTTCATGATGCTCTCTTTATGTTTCAATTCTAATCTTTTATGTGAGCATCATTGAAATCATCATGCCTAGCTAGGGGCGTTAAACGATAGCGCTTGTTGGGAGGCAACCCAATTTTATTTTTGTTCCTTGCTTTTTTCTCCTGTTTAGTAATAAATAATTTATCTATCCTCTTTTATTATTGAGGTTTTATGTTTTAATTAGTGTTTGTGCCAAGTAGAACCTTTGGGAAGACTTGGGTGAAGTCTTTGCAATCATGCTGTAAAAAACAGAAACTTTAGCACTCACGAGAATTGCTTCCATTTTTATTTGGAGAGTTCTATTTAGTTAATTATTTTTGCAGATGATTAATAGATAAATTCCTCAGGTCCAGAAATTTATTTGAGAATTTTTGGGGTTCCAGAAGTATACGTTTGATACAGATTACTACATACTGTTCTGTTTTTGATAGATTCTGTTTTCGATGTGTTGTTTGCTTATTTTGATGAATCTATGGCTAGTAAAATAGTTTATAAACCATAGAGAAGTTGGAATACAGTAGGTTTAACACCAATATAAATAAAGTAATGAGTTCATTACAGTACCTTGAAGTGGTGTTTTTTCTTCGCTAACGGAGCTTACGAGTTTTCTGTTAAGTTTTGTGTTGTGAAGTTTTCAAGTTTTGGGTAAAGGATTCGATGGACTATGAAATAAGGAGTGGCAAGAGCCTAAGCTTGGGGATGCCCAAGGCACCCCAAGGTAATATTCAAGGACAACCAAGAGCCTAAGCTTGGGGATGCCCCGGAAGGCATCCCCTCTTTCGTCTTCGTTCATCGGTAACTTTACTTGGAGCTATATTTTTATTCCACATGATATGTGTTTTGCTTGGAGCGTCAATTTATTTTGTTAGGATTTGCTTTGCTGTTATTTAGAACAATGTTTTCATCTTTTATTTCAATAAAAAGTGGCATTGATAGCCTTTACTATGCCTTTTAGAAGTCCACATGTTGCTGTTTGAAAACAGAAAGTTTACCGCTGTTGCAATAATTCCCTAGAAAAGTCAGAATGTGATAAAATGTTGAAACCTTTTGCATATTAAGATCTGATAAATTTACTACAGTGGGAATTTTCTTTCATAATTTTTGGAGTTAGGGAAGTATGGATCTTGCACTCTTTACAGACTATCCTGTTTAGGCAGATTGCTGTTATGTTTGCATTGTTTGCATATGTTTGCTTCTTTAATGATTCTATTTGAGGATAGGACTATTAAATATGCAGAGGAATTTAGTATGCAATGTTGAATAATAATTTTAGTGATTTTCTACAGTAGAGTATGATAAGGTTTTGGCAATGGTTTATACTAACTTATCTCACGAGTCCTTGTTGAGTTTTGTGTGGATGAAGCTTTTGAGATTTAGGGAGACCGTGATATGAGAGGAATTAAGGAGACACAAAAGCTCAAGCTTGGGGATGCCCAAGGCATCCCAAGATAATATTTCAAGAAGTCTCAAGCGTCTAAGCTTGGGGATGCCCCGGTTGGCATCCCACCTTTCTTCTTCAACAACTATCGGTTAGTTTCGGTTGATCCTAAGTTTTTGCTTCTTCACATGATGTTTGCATTCTTAGAATGTCATTTTTTTGTCTTTTGCTTGCTGTTTGAATAAAATACCAAGATCTGAAATTATTAAATGTTAGAGAGTCTTCACATAGTTGCATAATTATTCGAACTACTCATTGATCTTCACTTATATCTTTCGGAGTAGTTTGTCATTTGCTCTAGTGCTTCACTTATATCCTTTTAGAGCACGGCGGTGGTTTTATTTTAATAGAAATAGATGAACTCTCATGCTTCTTATATTATTTTGAGAGTCTTTAGAACAACATGGCAATAATTTCAGTTATAAGTGCTTAATACTATGGGAACGTTATACTTGGCATATCGCCAAGAGGGATATTCAATAAATACTTCATATAGCTCGCATTGAACTAACTCCACATGAGAAGTTTGATACTTGCATGATTGTGAGATATGAAGATGGTGATATAATGAGTTGGCGTATCAGTTGTGAATGAGAAATAAGTTTGCAAGTCCCGTAGCATGCACGTATGGTAAACGTTGTGTAACAAATTTGAAACATGAGGTGTTATTTGATTGTCTTCCTTATGAGTGGCGGTCGGGGACGAGCGATGGTCTTTTCCTACCAATCTATCCCCCTAGGAGCATGCGCGTAGTGCTCTGGTTTTGATGACTTGTAGATTTTTGCAATAAGTATGTGAGTTCTTTATGACTAATGTTGAGTCCATGGATTATACGCACTCTCACCCCATTCATTGCTAGCCTCTTCGGTACCGTGCATTGCCCTTTCTCACATTGAGAGTTGGTGCAAACTTCGCCGGTGCATCCAAACCCCGTGATATGATATGCTCTATCACACATAAACTTCCTTATATCTTCCTCAAAACAGCCACCATACCTACCTATTATGGCATTTCCATAGCCATTCCGAGATATATTGCCATGCAACTTTCCACCGTTCCGTTTATTATGACACGCATCATCATTGTCATATTGCTTGCATGATCATGTAGTTGACATCGTATTTGTGGCAAAGCCACCGTTCATAATTTCATACATGTCACTCTTGGTTCATTGCCAATCCCGGTACACCGCCGGAGGCATTCATATAGAGTCATATCTTGTTCTAAGTATCGAGTTGTAATTCTTGAGTTGTAAATAAATAGATAGATGTAGTGTGATGACCATCATTCATAGAGCATTGTCCCAAAAAAGGCCAAAAAAAAGAAAGGCCAAAAAAAGGGACAATGCTACTATCTCTTTTGCCACACTTGTGCTTCAAAGTAGCACCATGATCTTCATGATAGAGAGTCTCTTGTTTTGTCACTTTCATATACTAGTGGGAAATTTTCATTATAGAACTTGGCTTGTATATTCCAACAATGGGCCTCCTCAAGTGCCCTAGGTCTTCGTGAGCAAGCAAGTTGGATGCACACCCACTTAGTTCTTTTGTTGAGCTTTCATACATTTATAGCTCTAGTGCATCCGTTGCATGGCAATCCCTACTCCTTGCATTGACATCAATTGATGGGCATCTCCCTAGCCCATTGATTAGCCGCGTCGATGTGAGACTTTCTCCTTTTTTGTCTTCTCCACATAACCCCTCATTATATTCTATTCCACCCATAGTGCTACTATGTCCATGGCTACGATCGATGCTATATATGTGAAGAAAGTTTAGGATTACTAAAGTATGAAACAATTGCTTGGCTTGTCATCGGGGTTGTGCATGATGAGAGCATTCTTGTGTGACGAAAATGGAGCATGACCAAACTATATGATTTTGTAGGGATGAACTTTCTTTGGCCATGTTATTTTGAGAAGACATGATTGCTTAGTTAGTATGCTTGAAGTATTATTGTTTCTATGTCAATATTAAACTTTTGTCTTGAATCTTATGGATCTGAACATTTATGCCACAATAAAGAAGAATTACTTAGAGAAATATGTTAGGTAGCATTCCACATCAAAAATTCTGTTTTTATCATTTACCTACTCGAGGACGAGCAGGAATTAAGCTTGGGGATGCTGATACGTCTCCACGTATCTATAATTTTTGATTGTTCCATGCTATTATATTATCAACCTTGGATGTTTTATATGCATTTATATGCTATTTTATATGATTTTTGGGACTAACCTATTAACCTAGAGCCCAGTGCCAGTTTCTATTTTTTTCCTTGTTTTAGAGTATCGCAGAAAAGGAAAATCAAACGGAGTCCAATTGACCTGAAACTTCACGGAACTTATTTTTGGAAGGAAAGCAACCCGGGAGACTTGGAGTCCACGTAAGGGAAGCAATGAGGAAGCCACGAGGCAGGGGCGCGCCCACCCCCTGGGCGCGCCCTCCACCCTCGTGGGCCCCTCGTGGCTCCCCTGACGTACTTCTTCCGCCTATATATCCATATACCCTAAAACGATCGGGCACAATAGATCGGGAGTTCCGCCGCAGAAGCCTCCGTAGCCACCGAAAACCAATCTAGACCCGTTCGGCACCCTGCCGGAGGGGGAATCCCTCTCTCCGGTGGCCATCTTCATCATCCCGGTGCTCTCCATGACGAGGAGGGAGTAGTTCTCCCTCGGGGCTGAGGGTATGTACCAGTAGCTATGTGTTTGATCTCTCTCTCTCTCGTGTTCTTGAGGTGGCACGATCTTGATGTATCGCGAGCTTTGCTATTATAGTTGGATCTTATGATGTTTCTCCCCCTCTACTCTCTTGTAATGGATTGAGTTTTCCCTTTGAAGTTATCTTATCGGATTGAGTCTTTAAGGATTTGAGAACACTTGATGTATGTCTTGCGTGGGATACCTGGTGACAATGGGGTATTCTATTGATCCACTTGATGTATGTTTTGGTGATCAACTTGCGGGTTCCGCCCATGAACCTATGCATAGGGGTTGGCACATGTTTTCGTCTTGACTCTCCGGTAGAAACTTTGGGGCACTCTTTTTTTTTTTTTTTTTTTTTTTTTTTTTTTTTTTCTTTTTTTTTTTTTTTTTTTTTTTTTTTTTTTTTTTTTTTTTTTTTTTTTTTTTTTTTTTTTTTTTTTTTTTTTTTCGTCGTGTCTTGTTTTGTTTACTCTTTGAGGTTCTATGTGTTGGTTGAATAGATGAATCTGAGATTGTGTGATGCATATCATATAATCATACCCACGGATACTTGAGGTGACATTGGAGTATCTAGGTGACATTAGGGTTTTGGTTGATTTGTGTCTTAAGGTGTTATTCTAGTACGAACTCTAGGGCTGTTTGTGACACTTATAGGAATAGCCCAACGGATTGATTGGAAAGAATAACTTTGAGGTGGTTTCGTACCCTACCATAATCTCTTCGTTTGTTCTCCGCTATTAGTGACTTTGGAGTGACTCTTTGTTGCATGTTGAGGGATAGTTATGTGATCCAATTATGTTATTATTGTTGAGAGGACTTGCACTAGTGAAAGTATGAACCCTAGGCCTTGTTTCCTAGCATTGCAATACCGTTTACGCTCACTTTTATCATTAGTTACCTTGCTGTTTTTTATTTTTCAGATTACAAAAACCTTTATCTACCATCCATATACACTGTATCACCATCTCTCTGCCGAACTAGTGCACCTATACCTCCTACGGATTGATAAACCTTAGGTCATCCACTTGAGGGAAATTTGCTACTGTCCTACAAAACCTCTGCACTTGGAGGCCCAACAACGTCTACAAGAAGAAGGTTGTGTAGTAGACATCAATGCACCTCAGTTACACTTGTTACGTGTTACCCGTTACGAATTATCTTATCACCAAAATATCTGTTACCGATAATTTCAGTGCTTGCGGAGAACACCTTACTAAAAACTGCTTGTCATTTCCTTCTGCTCCTTGTTGGGTTCGACACTCTTACTTATCGAATGGACTAAGATAGATCCCCTATACTTGTGGGTCATCAAGACTCTTTTCTGGCACCATTGCCGGGGAGTGAAGCGCCTTTCGTAAGGAAACATTTATATAGCATGCGGCGAACCATTGAGATTGAAATGGATCTTCAAGAGGAAGACGGACGTTGATAGTAGTGTTACTATCTACAAAGCTAGAATTGTCGCAAAAGGTTTTCGACAAGTTCAAGGTGTTGACTACGATGAGAGTTTCTCACTCGTATCTATGCTTAAGTCTGTCCGAATCATGTTAGCAATTGCCACATTTTATGAAATCTGGCAAATGGATAAACAAAACTACATTCCTTAATGGATTTATTAAAGAAGAGTTGTATATGATGCAACAAGAAAGTTTTGTCAATCCTAAAGGTGCTAACAAAATATGCAAGCTCCAGCGATCCATCTATGGACTGGTGCAAGCATCTCGGAGTTGGAATATACGCTTTGATAAGTTGATCAAAGCATATAGTTTTATACAGACTTGCGGTGAAGCCTGTATTTACAAGAAAGTGAGTGGGAGCACTACATCATTTCTGATAAGTATATGTGAATGACATATTGTTGATCGGAGATAATGTAGAATTATTCTGCAAAGCATAAAGGAGTGTTTGAAAGGAGTTTTTCAAAGAAAGACCTCGGTGAAGCTGCTTACATATTGAGCATCAAGATCTATAGAGATAGATCAAGACGCTTGATAAGTTTTTCAATGAGTACATACCTTGACAAGATTTTGAAGTAGTTCAAAATGGAACAGTCAAAGAAAGAGTTCTTGCCTGTGTTACAAGGTGTGAAACTGAGTAAGACTCAAAGCCCGACCACGGCAGAAGATAGAAAGAGAATGAAAGTCATTCCCTATGCCTTGGCCATAGGTTCTATAAATATGCCATGCTGTGTACCAGATCTATTGTATACCCTACACTTTTTGGCAAGGGAGTACAATAGTGATCTAGGAGTAGATCACTGGACAGCGGTCAAAATTATCCTTAGTGGAATAAGGATATGTTTCTCGATTATGGAGGTGACAAAAAGGTTCGTCGTAAAGGGTTACGTCGATGCAAATTTTGACACTGATCCAGATGACTCTAAGATCTCAATCTGGATACATATTGAAAGTGGGAGCAATTAGCTAGAGTAGCTCCGTGCAGAGCATTGTTGACATAGAAATTTGCAAAATACTTACGGATCTGAATGTGGCAGACCCGTTGACTAAACTTCTCTCACAAGCAAAACATGATCACACCTTAGTACTCTTTGGGTGTTAATCACATAGCGATGTGAACTAGATTATTGACTCTAGTAAACCCTTTGGGTGTTGGTCACAAGTCGATGTGAACTATGGGTGTTAATCACATGGTGATGTGAACTATTTGGTATTAAATCACATGGCGATGTGAACTAGATTATTGACTCTAGTGCAAGTGGGAGACTGAAGGAAATATGCCCTAGAAGGCAATAATAAAGTTATTATTTATTTCCTTATATCATGATAAATGTTTATTATTCATGCTAGAATGTATAACCGGAAACATAATACATGTGTGAATACATAGACAAACAAAGTGTCACTAGTATGCTCTACTTGACTAGCTCGTTGATTCAAGATGGTTATGTTCCTAACCATAGACATGAGTTGTCATTTGATTAACGGGATCACATCATTAGGAGAATGATGTGATTGACATGACCCATTCCGTTAGCTTAGCACACGATCGTTTAGTATTCTGCTATTGCTTTCTTCATGACTTATACATGTTCCTATGACTATGAGATTATGCAACTCCCGTTTACAGGAGGAACACTTTGTGTGCTACCAAACGTCATAAGTAACTGGGTGATTATAAAGGTGCTGCACAGGTGTCTCCAAAGGTACTTGTTGGGTTGGTGTATTTCGAGATTAGATTTGTCCACTCCCGATTGTCGGAGAGGTATCTCTGGGCCCTCTCGGTAATGCACATCACTTAAGCCTGCAGCATTGCAACTAATGATTTAGGTTGCGGGATGATGTATTACGGAACGAGTAAGTAAACGAGATTGAACTAGGTATTGAGATACCGACGATCGAATCTGGGCAAGTAACGTACCGATGACAAAGGGAACACGTCGTTGTTATGGCGGTTTGACCGATAAGATATTCGTAGAATATGTGGGAGCAATATGAGCATCCAGGTTCCTATTGGCTATTGACCGGAGACGTGTCTCGGTCCATGTCTACATAGTTTCGAACCCGTAGGGTCCGCACGCTTACGTTTCGATGACAGTTATATTATGAGTTTATATGTTTTGATGTACCGAAGTTGTTAGGATCCTCGGATGTGATCACGGACATGACTAGGAGCTTGAAATGGTCGAGACATGAATATTGATATATTGGAGCCTATGTTTGGATATCGAAGTGTTCCGGGTGAAATCGGGATTTTACCGGAGTATCGGGAGGTTACCGGAACCCCCGGGGGCTTAATGGGCCTACATAGGCCTTAGTGGAAATAAAGGGCAGCAAGGGGAGTGTGGGGCGCGCCCCCCAAGGCCCAAACCGAATTGGTTTAGGGAAAGGGGGGCCGGCCCCTTCTTTCCTTCTCCTACTCTCCCTTTCCTTTCCCCTCTCCTACTCCTACTAGGAATAGGAGGAGTCCTACTCCTAGCAGGAGTAGGAATCTCCCTTGGTGTGCCTCTCCCTGGCCGGTCGCCTCCTCCCCTTGCTCCTTTATATACGGGGGCAGGGGGCACCCCATAGACACAACAAATTGATCGTTCGATTCTTTTAGCCATGTGCGGTGCCCTCCACCATGTCCACCTCGATAATAATGTAGCAGTGCTTAGGCGAAGCCCCTGCGTCGGTAGAACATCATCATCATCACCACGTCGTCGTGCTAACGAAACTCGCCTCAACACTCGGCTGGAATCGGAGTTCGAGGGACGCCATCGGCTGAAACGTGTGCTGAACTCGGAGTGTCGTAGGTTCGGTACTTTGATCGGTCGGATCATGAAGACGTACGACTACATCAACCGCATTGGTGCTAAACGGCTTCGCTTTCGGTCTACGAGGGTATGTGGAACAACACTCTCCCTCTAGTTGCCTATGCATCACCATGATCTTGGCGTGTGCGTAGGAATTTTTTTGAAATTACTACGTTCCCCAACAAGCTGTCCACGAGACACCAGGACGTGCCACCCCCCTCTGGTGTGCCCTAGTGGGTGGTGGGGCCCATGATGCCCTGCTGACCCTAATTCCGACGCTATAAAATCCTATTTTTCCAGAAAAAATGGGAGAGGAAGTTTCATCGCGTTTTAGGATATAGAGCCGCCGCCACTTCCTCTTCTTCGTCGGGAGGCCAGATTTGGATCCCGTTCGAGGCTCCGAAGACGGGGATCTTTGGTCTTCCTCATCATCAACCATCTGCCATCATCAATTCCATGATGCTCACCACCGGGAGTGAGTAATCCCTTCATAGGCTCGCTGGTCAGTGAGTAGTTGGATGAGATTCATCATGTATTCGAGTTAGTTTTGTTAGGGCGTGATCCCTAGTATCCACTATGTTCCGAGATTGATGTTGCTATGACTCTGCTATGCTTAATGCTTGTCACTAGGGCCCGAGTGCCATGATTTCAGATATGAACCATTTATGTTTTCATCATTATATCTATGTTCGTGATTCAATCTTGCAAGTCATATTCACCTATTACGTGTTATGTTGAGGGAGTCCTGGATTAGGGGGTGTTCGGATAGCCGGACTATACCTTCAGCCGGACTCCTGGACTATGAAGATACAAGATTGAAGACTCGTCCCGTGTCCGGAAGGGACTTTCCTTGGCGTGGAAGGCAAGCTTGGCGATACGGATATGTAGATCTCCTACCATTGTAACCGACTTTGTGTAACCCTAACCCTCTCCGGTGTCTATATAAACCGGAGGGTTTTAGTCCGTAGGACAACATACACAACAACAATCATACCATAGGCTAGCTTCTAGGGTTTAGCCTCTCGATCTCGTGGTAGATCTACTCTTGTACTACCCATATCATCAATATTAATCAAGCAGGACGTAGGGTTTTACCTCCATCGAGAGGGCCCGAACCTGGGTAAAACTTCGTGTCCCTTGCCTCCTGTTACCATCCGGCCTAGACGCACAGTTCGGGACCCCCTACCCGAGATCCGCCGG
>NW_024113009.1:0-9474 GCF_003073215.2 Triticum urartu | reverse complement strand
GCGACACGGAGAGCACCATAGGACAGCACCAACAATAAAACATGCAACTCAAACCAATCTTAATCATCAAATAGCCCATAGGACAAAACGGATCTACTCAAACATCATAGGATAGCGATACATCATGGGGAAATAATATATAGCGTTGAGCACCATGTTTAAGTAGAGATTACAGCGGGTAAGAGAGAGGTTACACCGCTGCATAGAGGAGGGAAGAGTTGGTGATGATGGCGGTGAAGTTCTTGGTGAAGATTGTGGTGATGATGATGGCCCCCGGTGGCACTCCGGTGCCACCGGAACCGAGGGGGAGAGGGCCCCCTCCTTCTTCTTCTTCCTTGACCTCCTCCCTAGATGGAGAAGGTTTCCCCTCTGGTCCACGGCCTCCATGGTGTGGGAGGGCGAGAGCCCCCGAGATTGGATCTGTCTCTCTGTCTCTCTCTGTTTCTGCATTCTCAGATTCTACCCTTTCACCGTTTCTTATATTCCTGGAGATTTGTAACTCCGATTGGGCTGAAATTTTAACACGATCTCTCTTCGGTATTAGCTTTCTTGCGGCGAAAGAAGGGCACCACCGCCTTACGGGGTGGCATGAGGGTCAGGGGCGTGCCCCCTGCCGCATGGCCCCCTTCGGGCATCGTCTCGCGTGGATTTTTCTTCCCAAAATCATATATATTCCAAAAAAAATCTCCGTCAGTTTTTATCCCGTTTGGACTCCGTTTGATATGGATATTTCTGCGAAACAAAAACATGCAACAAATAGGAACTGGCACTGGGCACTGGATCAATATGTTAGTCCCAAAAATAGTATAAAAAGTTGCCAAAAGTATATGGAAGTTGTATATATTGGCATGGAACAATCAAAAATTATAGATATGATGGAGACGTATCACATCGCAGCCCCAAACTTTAAGAAACGATAGCTTAGGTTTCTTGCCAAACCACAGTTCATATGGTGTTGTCTAAAGGGATTTAGATGGTGCCCTATTTAACATGAATGCAGCCATCTCTAAAGCATAACCCCAAAACGATAGCGGTAAATCGGTAAGAGACATCATAGATCGCACCATATCTAATAAAGTACGGTTACGACGTTCAGACACACCATTACGCTGTGGTGTTCCAGGTGGCGTGAGTTGCGAAACTATTCCACATTGTTTCAAATGAAGACCAAACTCATAGCTCAAATATTCACTTCCACGATCATATCATAGAAACTTTATTTTCTTGTTACGATGATTTTACACTTCACTCTGAAATTATTTGAACTTTTCAAATGTTTCAGACTTATGTTTCATTAAGTAGATATACCCATATCTGCTCAAATCATCTATGAAGGTTAGAAAATAATGATACCTGCCGCGAGCCTTGATAACCCACGAGTATAGGGGATCGCAGCAGTTTTCGAGGGTAGAGTATTCAACCCAAATTTATTGATTCGACATAAGGGGAGCCAAAGAATATTCTAAAGTATTAACAGTTGACTTGTCAATTCAACCACACTTGAAAGAATTAATATCTGCAGCAAATTATTTAGTAGCAAAGTAATATGATAGTAGCGGTAACGGTAGCAAAAGTAACAGTAGTAGTTTTATAGCAAGCGTAACAGTGGCAACGGTAAAGTAACTAAGCGGAGATCAATATGTGAAAAGCTCGTAGGCATTCGATCAGTGATGGATAATTATGTCGGATGCTATTCCTCATGCAACAGTTATAACATAGAGTGACAAAGAACTAGCTCCACTTCATCAATGTAATGTAGGCATGTATTTTGAATATAGTCATACGTGCTTATGGAAAAGAACTTCCATGACATCTTTTGTCCTACCCTCCCGTGGCAGCGAGGTCCTATTGGAAACTAAGGGATATTAAGGCCTCCTTTTAATAGAGTACCGGACCAAAGCATTAACACTTAGTGAATACATGAACTTCTCAAACTACGGTCATCACCTGTAAGTATCCTCATTATTGTCACTTCGTGGTTAACGGATCATAACACATAATAGGTGACTATAGACTTGCAAGATAGGATCAATGTCGGGGGGATGAACCCCAGGCAGGCAACGGAACCCGGATCCTTTTCAAAAACAACGGGGCCTGCATCGCCCCTCAATCCGGCCCGACCTTGGCCGAGTTGCTTGAATCGGCCAGGTCGCTCGATCCAGCCAAGCAGGCTGACTCGGCCAGGCTCCTCGACTCATGTAACACCCCAGATGTAACTTTCCCTATTTGTACTCCAACTCTTGCCGTTTCCGGCGTTAAGTTATATTTATTTCTCGGGTTCGGGTCTTTGTCTCCGTGTGTTGTTTTTGTTTTCATGCATCTCATATCATGTCATCATGTGCATTGTATTTGCATACGTGTTCGTCTCATGTATCCGAGCATTTTCCCCGTTGTCCGTTTTGCATTCCGGCGCTTCGTTCTCCTCCGGTCGTCATTTCTAGCTTTCTTTCGTGTGTGGGGATTAAACATTTCCGGATTGGACCGAGACTTGTCATGCGGCCTTGGTTTACTACTGGTAGACCGCCTGTCAAGTTTCGTATCAATTGGACTTCGTTTGATACTCCAACGGTTAACTGAGGGACCGAAAAGGCCTCGTGTGTGTTGCAGCCCAACACCCCTTCAATTTGGCCCAAAACCCACCAAACTCTGCTCCATGTCCTAGAGCGTTCGATCACGATCGTGTGGCCGAAAACCGCACCTCATTTGGACTCTCCTAACTCCCTCTATGCCTATATATACACCCCTCCGTTTTCGGATCTTCTCCCTTCCCGAAACCCTAAAAAACCTCTCCGCCGTCGCCGGACAACGTCCGCGCGAGCCGGACGTGTCCGCCCCGCTCCCCTCAGCCTACCGTAGGCCGCCACGTGGCCTCGCCTGTCCCCCGCCGCCGCGGCCCGGGAGCCCGACTCCGGCCCCCGCGGCCCGGATCCGCCACCGCCCGGCCGAGCCGCCTCGCCGCCTGCTCCGCCCCGACGCCCGCCGCCACCACGCCGGCCGCCGCCTGCACCGCGGGCCCCCGCCGCACGCCACCGCGCGCCCCGCCGCCGCACGCCTTGGCGCCGCCCGAGCCGCCCCGGGGAGCCACCGGCCGCCCGTGGCCACCTCGCCGCCCGGCGACGCCGGCCACCTGACCCGGCCGCCGGCCACCGGACCCGGCCGCCGGCCACCGCCTCCTCCCGCCGACCGCTGTTCTTCTTCTTCCCCGACGACAGCTACAGTGCAGCGCCGCCTCGGGATCCGTGCCCGATCTAGATCCAGCTACAGACCCTAATTTTCGCGAGGTGTATTTTTCTCCAAGTCCTGAAATTCTTGATCCAAGTTGCTCTGTTCGAGGCCCCGTAACTTTGCATCCGTAACTCCGATTTGGACATATAGTATATCAAAATGTTCGTCTCAACGAGTACATCATTTCATTCCATTGCATCATTTTAATTTGAGCTAATATTGATGCCCAAAATGCTGTTAGAAGGAGGCTTCGTGAGTTAATTGTCAGATCTGCTAGTTCATCTTAGACTTTTGTCATTTTTGCCATGATTATTGTGTGCATGCTATGCCTGTGAGTCCTTCATATGTTTTGTTAAGAATTTTGTCTTCTTTCCAGAGGTGCAACCCATGCATTTTTAGGATGTGTGTGGTGACTTTTGCAAGCTTGCAAAGTGAGGCACCCGGTAAATCTGTTTTCAGGGACTTAGTTGTTTTCACTAAGTCTGGGATATTTTAGTTCATGATGCCATGTGTTCAGCTTGTTTCCTTGTGATCCGTGCCTCTTTTGAGGATGATCAGTAAAGGAGTTTTGTTAATCATGTTATGCTCTATCCATACATGTCTTTGTTTGCAATTATTGAGCACCCTAGCTTGAGTCAATCGAGCTCTACTTTTGCTTCGTTGTGAATCTGGGCAGATCGTCAACTCGTTTGCGATTTTGCCGATGCTATTGTAGTTGATACGTGCATGCCATGCCATTGTTCTTGCCATGTCTAGCTTGTATTTTGTGCCTTCTTTATGGGTGTATGCTTTCCTTGCCATGACTTGCACCGTAGTGAGTGCATCGAGCTCGTTTACATGCCTTCGTGAGTTATATTTCAGCATGTCTCAGTTTTCACTAAGTCTGAAAACTGATTATGTTTTTGCTATGTTCGTGTGCCCGTTAGTATATTTTGTGATCCCTTTTGGCCCCAGGTCACTTTGGGACTTTTGTTAAGCTTGTTGAGTAGCTCCATGACATGTTCTTGCTTGTCCTAATCAGGTCATGTATCATGTTGTTTTGCTGCTCCGAAGAGGGGTTCGTGATCTGAAATTTCAGACAAGTGTTAATTTCACTAAGTCTGGAATCTGTTTTGCATTTGCATTTTTGCCATGCTTGTTTGTACCTCTTAATGGATGAATTGGCCGTGGCTCAGTGCTAGTCTTTTGTTAAGCATCTTGTGTGCATCCCTGCCTTGTATTTTTTTGTCATGTTTGGTGGCTGTAGCATGTTCATCTCATTGCATTTAGATGCCTACTTGCTGTAAATCGCAGACCGGTGTCATTCTTAAAACGCTTGCCATTTCCAAACCGTAACTCCGATTCCAATGATCTTTATATTGTTTTCAAGCGATTTCATCCCCTCTATCCAGTGGCGCCCTTGGAATTCCAAGTTGAGTCCAGGTTCATGTATTTCCTGTCATATCTTGCATTTTGCATCCCGCATCGCATACCGCATAGCATATCATCATTTCATCATATTGCTTGGTCTTGCCCGTGGTTGATTGTATCCTTGTTGCTTGTTTGTCTTGTTGGGTAGAGCCGGGAGACGAGTTCACTACCGAGGAGCCTGTTGAGTTTGCTTGTGAGGATCCAGTCAACTCTGACAACTGTGCAAGCAAGATGATCATACCCTCGAAATCACTACTATCTTTGCTATGCTAGTTTGCTCGCTCTTGCTATGCCAATGCTACGATGCCTACCTTTTGCTCGTCAGCCTCCCAATTGCCATGTCAAACCTCTAACCCACCTTGTCCTAGCAAACCGTTGATTGGCTATGTTACCACTTCGCTCAGCCCCTCTTATAGCGTTGCTAGTTGCAGGTGAAGATTGGAGCCGTTCCTTGTTGGAACATCTATTTACTTGTTGGGATATCATTATATTGCTATGTTATCTTAATGCATCTATATACTTGGTAAAGGGTGGAAGGCTCGGCCTCTCGCCTAGTGTTTTGTTCCACTCTTGCCGCCCTAGTTTCCGTCATATCGGTGTTATGTTCCCGGATAATGCCCAACCTTGGTTTTACCATTTGCCACCTAGCCTTTTCTTTCCCTTGGGTTCTGCAGACTCAAGGGTCATCTTATTTTACCCCCCCCCCGGGCCAGTGCTCCTCTGAGTGTTGGTCCAAACTAGAGCACTGTGCGGGGCCGTCCCTCGGCAACTTGGGTTACGTTGGCTCCCGTACGCTTAGCTTATCCGGTGTGCCCTGAGAACGAGATATGTGCAGCTCCTATCGGGATTTGTTGGCACAGCGGGTGGTGTTTCTGGTCTTGTTTTAACCTGTCGAAGTGTCTTGAGTTGCCGAGATACCGAGTCTGATCGGAACGTCTTGGGAGGAGGTCTATTCCTTCGTTGACCGTGAGAGCTTGTCATGGGCTAAGTTGGGACTCCCCTGCAGGGATTGAACTTTCGAAAGCCGTGCCCGCGTTATGGGCAGATGGGAATTTGTTAATGTCCGGTTGTAGATAACTTGAACCTTAATTAATTAAAATGAATCAACTGAGTGTGTTACCGTGATGGCCTCTTCTCGGCGGAGTCCGGGAAGTGGACACGGTGTTGGAGTTATGCTTGCGCAGGTTGTTCTTCTAGATTCTCGCTCGCTGCTTTGCCTCCTCTTCTCGCTCTCTTTTGCGGTATAAGTTAGCCACCACATATGCTAGTCGCTTGCTGCAGCTCCACATATATTTGCCTTATCCTTCCTATAAGCTTAAATAGTCTTGATCGCGAGGGTGCGAGATTGCTGAGTCCCTGTGGCTCATAGATACTATATCTCCAGATGCAGGTCCAGGTGATACCGCTCCAGGTGATGAGTACGAGCTCAAGTGGGAGTTCGACGAGGACTCTCAGCGTTATTATGTTTCCTTTCCCGATGATCAGTAGTGGTGCCTAGTTTGGGTTCGATTCAGGGCCTTGTTGCATGTTGGGTTTTCTTCCATTTTGGCGCCGTAGTCGGGCCATGAGTGTTTGTATGATGGATGTTATTTATGTACTCTGATGTGACGTGGCGGAGAGAGATCAACTTATGTACTCCCCTTTATTCTAGTCAATATTACATGAATGTTGTGATGATTGCCTAACTTGCGACATTGCTTTCAATGCGGTTATGTCTCTAAGTCGTGCCTCGACACGTGGGAGCTATAGCCGCCGCCCTTGACGTGTTCTCCACACCCGGCCAAGGGTCAGCGGCCGTCCCATCGCAGTCGTACGATGGGATGAGTCTCCGCCAGCTAATGATCAACGCCACAGTACCCCGCCCATGCCTCTGGTCAGCCGGACGAGGCAACAGTACCCCCCCCCTCCCCGCTGACTAGGGCCGGCGTGGCCATAGTGCCCTACGCCTACCCACTGGCTAGGCCTGGCATGGCAATAGTGTTTCGTCGTGACCAATGACGCCCACAAGCGGCGACCTGACAAAGCGCCACTGTAGCCGACTCAACCCGGCCATGCCCTGACGATTGACAAGACGGCACACAGTGCCCCCTAGGCGCATGGGGCCCGCGTCCGGAGAACTCGGCGAGCCCTGGTACCCGGTGGGTCCCAGCACTGGGTTCCTGGACACTGACAACCCGGCCCTATGGCCTTGTAATATTACCCTTGTACCCCTAGGGGTTGACCTATAAAGCCCCCAGGAGCCCCCATGCATAGGGGCGGAACCCACTTCATTCACACAATCGATCACAAACTACAGATCCACTTCGCTGCCTCCAACAACATCGCCGAGTACGAAGCCCTTGTGCATGGCCTCCGGCTTTCCAAGGAACTCGACATCCGGCGAATCCTATGCTTCGGCGACTCGGACCTGGTAGTCCAGCAGTGCTCCGGCGAGTGGGACGCCCACGACTCCAACATGGCAAGCTACCGCTTCCTCGTCCAGAAGCTGTCTGGATTTTTTGAGGGTTGCGAGTTCCTCCACGTCCCACGCGCAAAGAATGAGGCGGTCGACATGCTCGCAAAAATCGCCTCGTCCTGGTAGTCCATTCCGTCCGGCGTCTCTCTTGAGCACCTGCACAGACCGTCCGTCAAGCCGTCTCCAGACTCCGAGTCCATCCATGTCCCAGACAACCCGACCGCGCCTCAACCCGGCCCGGGGACTACTCCGACCGACATGTAGATATAGACCCCATAGTTTTATCCTTAGTAGCAACGATCCATACGTGTCGGTTCCCCTTCTGTCACTGGGATCAAGCACCGTAAGATCGTGCCCATTTCAGAGTTCTTGAATACGTCCATTTTGCATCATGCTTTTATATCGATATTTATTGCATTATGGCGTTGTTATTACACATTATGTCACAATACTTATGCCTATTCTCTCTTATTTTTACAAGGTTTACCATGAAGAGGGGGAATGCCAGCAGCTGGAATTCCGGGCTGGAAAAGGAAGCAAATATTAGAGACCTATTCTGCACTTCTCCAAAAGTCCTGAAACTCCATGCGAGCACTTCAGAATATATAAAAATATTGGTGCAAGAAGTACCAGAGGGGGGCACACCCGGCCACGAGGGTGGGGGGGCACGCCCTACCCCCTGGGCGCGCCCCCTGCCTCGTGGGCTCCCTGGTAGGCCCTCCGATGCCCATCTTCTTGACTATATGAGGTCTTTGCGTGAGAAAAAAATCATAAGCAAGCTTTCGGGACGAGACTCCGCCGCACGATGCGGAACCTTGGCGGAACAATCTAGGGCTCCGACGGAGCTAGTTCTGCCTGGAAACTTCCCCCCGGGAGGGGAAATCATCACCATCGTCATCACCAACGATCCTCTCATCGGGAGGGGGTCAATCTCCATCAACATCTTCACCAGCACCATCTCATCTCAAACCCTAGTTCATCTCTTGTATCCAATCTTTGTATCCAAACCTCAGATTGGTACCTGTGGGTTGCTAGTAGTGTTGATTACTCCTTGTAGTTGATGCTAGTTGGTTTACTTGGTGGAAGATCATATGTTCAGATCCATTATGCATATTAATACCCCTCTGATTATGAACATGAATATGCTTTGTGAGTAGTTACGTTTGTTCCTGAGGACATGGGAGAAGTCTTGCTATTAGTAGTCATGTGAATTTGGTATTCGTTCGATATTTTGATGAGATGTATGTTGTCATCCCTCTAGTGGTGTCATGTGAACGTCGACTACATGACACTTCACCATTGTTTGGGCCTAGAGGGAGGCATTGGGAAGTAATAAGTAGATGATGGGTTGCTAGAGTGACAGAAGCTTAAACCCTAGTTTATGCGTTGCTTCGTAAGGGGCTGATTTGGATCCATATGTTTCATGCTATGGTTAGGTTTACCTTAATACTTCTTTTAGTTGCGGATGCTTGCAAGAGGGGTTAATCATAAGTGGGATTCTTGTCCAAGTAAGGGCAGTACCCAAGCACCGGTCCACCCACATATCAAATTATCAAAGTACCGAACGCGAATCATATGAGCGTGATGAAAACTAGCTTGACGATAATTCCCATGTGTCCTTGGGAGCGTTTTTCTTTATATAAGAGTTTGTCCAGGCTTGTCCTTTGCTACAAAAAGGATTGGGCCACCTTGCTGCACCTTATTTACTTTTATTACTTGTTACCCGTTACAAATTACCTTATCACAAAACTATCTGTTACCGATAATTTCAGTGCTTGCAGAGAATACCTTACTGAAAACCGCTTTATCATTTCCTTCTGCTCCTTGTTGGGTTCGACACTCTTACTTATCGAAAGGACTACGATAGATCCCCTATACTTGTGGGTCATCAAGACTCTTTTCTGGCCGTTGCCGGGGAGTGAAGCGCCATTTGGTAAGGAAAATTTATATAGTGTGCTGAAATTTACTGTCACTTGTTACTATGGAAAAGTAATCCTTTGAGGGGCTTGTTCGGGGTATCTTCACCCCGACCGGTAGAGCAAAGAGTTGCTCCTCAACCTACTGAACCTACTGAAAATGTTTACTTTGAAATTCCTTCGGGTATGATAGAGAAACTGCTAGCTAATCCTTTTACAGGAGATGGAACATTACATCCCGATTTGCACCTAATCTATGTGGATGAAGTTTGTGGATTATTTAAGCTTGCAGGTATGCCCGAGGATGTTATCAAGAAGAAGGTCTTCCCTTTATCTTTGAAGGGAAATGCATTGACATGGTTTAGGCTATGTGATGATATTGGATCATGGAACTACAATCGATTGAAATTGGAATTTCATCAGAAGTTTTATCCTATGCATCTGGTTCATCGTGATCGTAATTATATA
>NW_024113008.1:0-15219 GCF_003073215.2 Triticum urartu | reverse complement strand
CTCCAAGAGACATTGTATTGAGAATCAAGAGAGAGAGAGAGAAGCCATCTAGCTACTAACTACGGACCCGAAGGTCTACAAAGAACTACTCACGCATCATCGGAGAGTGATGACCACAAGTATAGGGGATCTATCGTAGTCCTTTCGATAAGTAAGAGTGTCGAACCCAACGAGGAGCAGAAGGAAATGATAAGCGGTTTCAGCAAGGTATTCTCTGCAAGTACTGAAACAAGTGGTAACAGATAGTTTTGTGATAAGAATTGTAACGAGCAACAAGTAACAAAAGTAAATAAAGTGCAGCAAGGTGGCCCAATCCTTTTGTAGCAAAGGACAAGTCCGGGAACAAACTCTTATAATAGGAAAAGCGCTCCCGAGGACACATGGGAATATCGTCAAGCTAGTTTTCATCACGTTCATATGATTCGCGTTCGATACTTTGATAATTTGATATGTGGGTGGACCGGTGCTTGGGTGCTGTTCTTACTTGAACAAGCATCCCACTTATGATTAACCTCTATTGCAAGCATCCGCAACTACAACAAAAGTATTAAGGTAAACCTAACCATAGCATGAAACATATGGATCCAAATCAGCCCCTTACGAAGCAACGCATAAACTAGGGTTTAAGCTTCTGTCACTCTAGCAACCCATCATCTACTTATTACTTCCCAATGCCTTCCTCTAGGCCCAAATAATGGTGAAGTGTATGTAGTCGACGTTCACATAACACCACTAGAGGAACAACATACATCTCATCAAAATATCGAACGAATACCAAATTCACATGACTACTAATAGCAAGACTTCTCCCTTGTCCTCAGGAACAAACGTATTACTCACAAAGCATATTCATGTTCATAATCAGAGGGGTAATAATATGCATATAGGATCTGAACATATGATCTTCCACCAAATAAACCAACTAGCATCAACTACAAGGAGTAATCAACACTACTAGCAACCTACTAGCACCAATCCCCGGACTTTGAGACAAGAATTGGATACAAGAGATGAACTAGGGTTTGGAGATGAGATGGTGCTGGTGAAGATGTTGATGGAGATTGCCCTCTCCCGATGAGAGGAGCGTTGGTGATGACGATGGTGATGATTTCCCCCTCCCGGAGGGAAGTATCCCCGGCAGAACAGCTCTGCCGGAGCTCTAGATTGGATTCCGCCAAGGTTCCGCCTCGTGGCGGCGGAGTCTCGTCCCGAAAAGTTCCTTCCTATTTTTTTCTCATCGAAAGACTTCATATAGGAGAAGATGGCACGTCGGAGAGCCACCAGGGGGCCCACGAGGGGCCTAGGGGGGCGCGCCCCCCATGAGCAGGGTGTGGGCCCCCTGGCCTTCATCTTTGGCGAGGATTTTTCTTTATTTATTTTAAGACGTTCCGTGGAGTTTCAGGACTTTTGGAGTTGCGCAGAATAGGTCTCTAATATTTGCTCCTTTTCCAGCCTAGAATTCCAGCTGCCGGCATTCTCCCTCCTTATGTAAACCTTGTAAAATAAGAGAGAATAGCCATAAGTATTGTGACATAAAGTGAAATAACAGTCCATAATGCGATAAATATCGATATAAAAGCATGATGCAAAATGGACGTATCAACTCCCCCAAGCTTAGACCTCGCTTGTCCTCAAGCGAAAAGCCGATAACAATAAATATGTCCTCATGTTTAGAGGTAGAGACGTCGATAAAAATAAAATACGGACATGGAGGCATCATGATTATTCTCATAACAGCAACATATATAGATTTTGTCATATGATTACTTGTATTCAAGTGTTGATCTATTCACAATGCAAAAGTATAAATCATAAACCTTATTGGTCCGACAAACTATAATCTCAGTCATTGAAGCAATTGCAATTTATCATAACATCGGAAAGAGTCTATGTCAGAGCTAAAAAGCAAGTCCACATACTCAACTATCATTTAGTCCTCCATAATTGCTAACACTCACGCAATACTTGTGGTTACGGAGTTTTAATCGGACACAGAGAAAGATGGGCTTATAGTTTTCCCCACAACCTTTTACCTCAAGTAATGTCAACAATAATGGTTCATGCTCCCTACATCCAATTAGATATATATATCATGTTCTTTCCAACATGCTGAGCTTGCCAAAGGATAAAATGAAAAAGAAAAGGTGAAGATCACCATGACTCTTGCATAAGGTAGAAGATAATAATAAAGGATAGGCCCTTCGCAGAGGGAAGCAGAGGTTGCCATGCGCTTTTATGGTTGGATGCACAAAATCTCAATGCGAAAGAACATCACTTTATATTGCCCCTTGTGATATGAACCTTTATTATGCAGTCCGTCGCTTTTATTACTTCCACATCACAAGATCGTATAAAGCTTATTTCTCCCACACCAATCAATCATACATATTTAGAGCAATTTTTATTGCTTTGCACCGATGACAACTTACTTGAAGGATCTTACTCAATCCATAGGTAGATATGGTGGACTCTCATGGCAAAACTGGTTTAAGGGTATTTGGAAGCACAAGTAGTATTTCTACTTGGTGCTGAGAATTTGGCTAGCATGAGGGGGAAAGGCAAGCTCAACAAGTTAGAGATCCATGACAACATACTTTATCTCAGATATAAGAAAGACATAACTCATTACGTTGTCTTCCTTGTCCAACATCAACTCTTTAGCATGTCATATTTTAATGAGTGCTCCCAATCATAAAAGATGTCAATGATAATATATATATGTGAAAACCTCTCTTTCTTATTACTTCCTATTAATTGCAACAATGACCAAAGCTATGTCTGCCAACTCCCAACAACTTTTAATCATCATACTCTTTCTATGTGAAGTCATTACTCTCAATAAGATCAATATGAACTTTTGTTTCTTTTTATTCTTTTTCTTTTTCTTTTATTCACCCAAGATCATGGCAAAATAATCAAGCCCTTGACTCAACACTAATCTTTATTATATATAGCTCACGGACTCGATTACATAGAGAGATCATAAAGCAAAACTCAAAACTAGATCATGCCATAAACTTTATTCTACTAGATCAAGATACTACTAATAGGATCGAACTAAGAAAAACGGTAAAGATAGGAGTTGTGATTGTGATACGATACCGGGGCACCTCCCCCAAGCTTGGCAGTTGCCAAGGGGAGTGCCCATACCCATGTGATTATGTCTCCTTCTTTGTTGTCGGTGTAATATTCTTGGCGATGATTCCCCTCAGGATGACGGTTCTCCTCCTCGAGCTTATGACTTGCTATTTGAGGTCCATTATTTCCTTACGAAGCTTTCCTGTGACAGCTAAAGCTCCTTGCACCCAAGGGTGTTGCATAGCTGCGGGAGAACAAGTGACACTCCTCTTCATATTTTCATAGGTAAGAAATCTAACATTAGAAGGGATAACCGAGTTTGGAATAGCTGAGCTCTGTAGTTCCCCCATCGTGAACCCAGCTCGGAGGCGAGAGGTGACTTCTTGATCCTCCATGGCATCTACTCTCATCAAGTCGCTCCATCTCCTCCTCCGTTGCTGGCCCAAAGTGGTCAGCATCGCTGTTTGCCCTTGGTTCCGGTGCCGGATTAGATACCCGGCTCTCCCCGATTGACTCTTGAGAAGACATCTTGCTCTAATCTGCAGCAGCAACAGCTCGAAAACAAAAACAGAGGAAATTTGCGTGATACGGGAGTCAAAACCTTCGGGAGAATATATAATGAATTTTTACCGACCAAAATACATATCATGCAAGAAAACGGAGTCCGGAAGGCACACGAGGTGCTCACGAGGTAGGGGGCGCGCCCTCCACCCTCGTGGGGCCCTCGTGTCCTTCCCGGACTGCTACTTATTTTCTATTTTTCTAAATATTCCAAAACGGAGAAATATTGCCTTAAAAATTGTTTTGGAGTCGGTTTACTTACCGTACCACATACCTATTCCTTTTCGGAGTCTGAAACGTTCCGGAAAGTGTCCCTTATGTATTCCTCCGGGGTTACGGTTTCAATAATATTGGTTTCAACATTTATGGGATTACCTGAGATATAATGTTTGATTCTTTGACTGTTACCACCTTCGGATTTGTGCCTTCGAAGTTGTTGATTTTTATGGCACCGGAACGATAGACCCCTCGATAACATAAGGGCCTTCCCATTTAGAGAGAAGTTGCCTGCAAAAAATCTTAAACGAGAGTTGTATAGCAATACATAATCACCTACATTAAACTCACGCTTTTGTATCCTTTTGTCATGCCATCTTTTAACTTTTTCTTTAAACAACTTGGCATTTTCATAAGCTTGTCCATTTCAAGTGTATAGCAATACATAATCACCTACATTAAACTCACGCTTTTGTATCCTTTTGTCATGCCATCTTTTAACTTTTCTTTAAACAACTTGGCATTTCAAGCTTGGGTTCTCCATTCATCAAGTGAGCTAATATCAAATAACCTCTTTCACCGGCAAGTTTGAAATCATAGTAAGCTCTTTAATAGCCCAATATGCCTTATGTTCTAGTGAGAGGTAAGTGACATGCTTTTCCATAAACCATTTTATACGGAGACATACCCATAGGATTTTTATATGCAGTTCTATACGGCCCATAATGCATCATCAAGTTTCTTAGACCAATTCTTTCTAGACCTAACAGTCTTTTGCAAAATTAATTTGAGCTCTCTATTGCTCAATTCTACTTGACCACTAGACTGAGGGTGATAAGGAGATGCAATTCTATGATTAACATCATACTTAGCAAGCATTTTACGGAAAGCACCATGAATAAAGTGTGAACCACCATCAGTCATTAAATATCTAGGGACTCCAAACCTCGGAAAATAACTTCCTTAAGCATTTTAATAGAAGTGTTATGATCAGCACTACTAGTTGGAATAGCTTCTACCCACTTAGTAACATAATCAACAGCAACTAGAATATGTGTGTATCCATTAGAGGCAGGAAAAGGTCCCATATAATCAAAGCCCCAAACATCAAACGGTTCAATAACAAGAGAATAATTCATAGGCATTTCTTGACGTCTACTAATATTACCAATTCTTTGACATTCATCACAAGACAAGACAAACTTACGGGCATCCTTGAAGAGAGTAGGCCAATAAAAACCAGATTGCAATACCTTATGTGCAGTTCTATCTCCAGCGTGGTGTCCTCCATAAGCCTCGGATGACACTTGCGTAGGATCTGTTCCTGTTCATGCTCAGGTACACAACGTCTAATAACACCATCTACTCCTTCTTTATAAAGATGTGGGTCATCCCAAAAGTAATGTCTCAAATCATAGAAGAATTTTTTCTTTTGTTGGTATGTGAAGCTAGGTGGTATAAATTTAGAACAACTATGTAATTAGCATAATCAGCATACCAAGGGGTACTACGAGAAGTACTTATGACATTTAATTGTTCATCAGGAAAGCTATCATCAATAGGTAGTGGGTCATCAAGAACATTCTAACCTAGACAAGTTGTCTGCAACGGGGTTCTCAGCTCCCTTTCTATCAACATATGCAAATCAAATTCTTGTAGCAAGAGAACCCATCTAATAAGTCTAGGTTTAGCATCTTTCTTTTCCATAAGATATTTAATAGCAGCATGATCAGTTTGGATAGTTACTTTAGAATCAACAATATAAGATCTGAACTTATCACAAGCAAATACAACTGCTAAAAGCTCTTTTTCAGTAGTAGCATAATTTCTTTGAGCATTGTCTAGAGTCTTACTAGCATAATGAATAACATTTAATTTCTTATCAACTCTTTGCCCTAGAACAGCACCTACAGCATAATCACTAGCATCACACATAATTTCAAAGGGTAAATTCCAATCAGGTGGCTGAACAACAGGTGCAGATCTAATGCTTTCTTAAGTATTTCAAATGCTTCTACACAATCATCATCAAAGACAAATGGTATATCTTTTTAATAAATTAGTCAGAGGCAGAATTTTTGAGAAGTTGATGTCTACTACACAACCTTCTTCTTGTAGACGTTGTTGGGCCTCCAAGTGCAGAGGTTTGTAGGACAGTAGCAAATTTCCCTCAAGTGGATGACCTAAGGTTTATCAATCCGTAGGAGGCGTAGGATGAAGATGGTCTCTCTCAAGCAACCCTGCAACCAAATAACAAAGAGTCTCTTGTGTCCCCAACACACCCAATACAATGGTAAATTGTATAGGTGCACTAGTTCGGCGAAGAGATGGTGATACAAGGCAATATGGATGGTAGATAAAGGTATTTGTAATCTGAAAATATAAAAACAGCAAGGTAACTAATGATAAAAGTGAGCGTAAACGGTATTGCAATGATGGAAACAAGGCCTAGGGTTCATACTTTCACTAGTGCAAGTCTCTCAACAATAATAACATAATTGGATCACATAACTATCCCTCAACATGCAACAAAGAGTCACTCCAATCACTAATAGCGGAGAACAAACGAAAGAGATTATGGTAGGGTACGAAACCACCTCAAAGTTATTCTTCAATCAATCCGTTGGGCTATTCCTATAAGTGTCACAAACAGCCCTAGAGTTCGTACTAGAATAACACCTTAAGACACAAATCAACCAAAACCCTAATGTCACCTAGATACTCCAATGTCACCTCAAGTATCCGTGGGTATGATTATACGATATGCATCACACAATCTCAGATTCATCTATTCAACCAACACAAAGGACCTCAAAGAGTGCCCCAAAGTTCTACCGGAGAATCACGACGAAAACGTGTGCCAACCCCTATGCATAGGTTCATGGGCGGAACCCGCAAGTTGGTCACCAAAACATACATCAAGTGGCACGTGTATCCCATTGTCACCACAGATATCCACGGCAAGACATACATCAAGTGTTCTCAAGTCTTTAAAGACTCAATCCGATAAGATTACTTCAAAGGGGAAACTCGATTCATTACAAGAGAAGAGGGGGGAAGAAACATCATAGGATCCAAATATAATAGCAAAGCTCGCGATACATCAAGATCGTATCATCTCAAGAACACGAGAGAGAGAGAGAGATCAAACACATAGCTACTGGTACATACCCTCAGCCCCGAGGGAGAACTACTCCCTCCTCGTCATGGAGAGCACCGGGATGATGAAGATGGCCACCGGTGAGGGTTCCCCCCTCCGGCAGGGTGCCGGAACAGGGTCCCGATTGACTTTTGGTGGCTACGGAGGCTTCTGGCGGCGGAATCGATCTATCTTGCGTTCTGGAAGTTTTAGGTCACGTGGGTATATATGGGTGCAGGAGGTACGTCAGGGGAGCCACGAGGGTCCCACGAGACAGGGAGGGCGCCCCCACCCTCGTGAGCACCTCGTTCCTTCCTTGACGTAGGGTCCAAGTCCATCGGGTGTGTTTCCTTCCAAAAATAACTTCTCCAGTTGATTTGTTCCGTTTCGACTCCGTCTGATATTCCTTTTCTTCAAAACACTGAAATAGGCATAAAACAGCAAATCTGGGCTGGGCCTCCGGTTAATAGGTTAGTCCCAAATAATATAAAAGTGGAAAATAAAGCCCAATATTGCCAAAACAGTAGATAATATAGCATGGAGCAATCAAAAATTATAGATACGTTGGAGACGTATCAAGCATCCCCAAGCTTAATTCCTGCTCGTCCTCGAGTAGGTAAATGATAAAAAGATAATTTTTGATGTGGATGCTAGTTGGCATAATTTCAATGTAATTCTTCTTACTTGTGATATGAATATTCAGATAAGATTCAAGACAAAAGTTCATATTGACATAAAAATAATAATACTTCAAGCATACTAACTAAGCAATTATGTCTTCTCAAAATAACATGGCCAAAGAAAGTTATCCCTACAAAATCATATAGTCTGGCTATGCTCCATCTTCACCACACAAATATTTAAATCATGCACAACCCCGATGACAAGCCAAGCAATTGTTTCATACTTTTGATGTTCTCAAACTTTTTCAATCTTCACGCAATACATGAGCGTGAGCCCAGGAAGATAGCTTATGGGTGGAAATAGAATGTGGTTGTGGAGAAGACAAAAAGGGAGATAGTCTCACATCAACTAGGCGTATCAACGGGCTATGGAGATGCCCATCAATAGATATCAATGTGAGTGAGTAGGGATTGCCATGCAACGGATGCACTAGAGCTATAAGTATATGAAAGCTCAACAAAAGAAACTAGTGGGTGTGCATCCAACTCGCTTGCTCACGAAGACCTAGGGCATTTTGAGGAAGCCCATCATTGGAATATACAAGCCAAGTTCTATAATGAAAGATTCCCACTAGTATATGAAAGTGACAACATAGGAGACTCTCTATCATGAAGATCATGGTGCTACTTTGAAGCACAAGTGTGGTAAAAGGATAGTAGCATTGTCCCTCTTTTTTTTATTTTTATTGGGCCTTTTTTTTTTTTTTTTGGCCTTTTTTTTTTGGGACAATGCTCTATTGAATGATGATCATCACACTTCTATTTATTTACAACTCGATACTAGAACAAAGTATGACTCTATATGAATGCCTCCGGCGGTGTACCGGGATATGCAATGAATCAAGAGTGACATATAAAAATTATGAACGGTGGCTTTGCCACAAATACTATGTCAACTACATGATCATGCTAAGCAATATGACAATGATGAATGATGAAACTAGATGGTGGAAAGTTGCATGGCAATTTGGATCATGCAAACAATATGAAAATGAATGCTCAAGTCATGTATATGATGATGATGAAAGTTGCATGGCAATATACTCGGAATGGCTATGGAAATGCCAAATAGGTAGGTATGGTGGCTGTTTTGAGGAAGGTATATGGTGGGTTTATGGTACCGGCGAAAGTTGCGCTACTAGAGAGGCTAGCAATGGTGGAAGGGTGAGAGTGCGTATAATCCATGGACTCAACATTAGTCATAAAGAACTCACATACTTATTGCAAAAATCTATTAGTTATCGAAAAAGTACTACGCGCATGCTCCTAGGTAGATTGGTAGGAAAAGACCATCGCTCGTCCCCGACCGCCACTCATAAGGAAGACACATAAAATCATGCTCCGACTTCGTTACATAACGGTTCACCATACGTGCATGCTACGGGAATCACAAACTTCAACACAAGTATTTCTCAAATTCACAACTACTCAACTAGCATGACTCTAATATCACCATCTCCATATCTCAAAACAATATCAAGCATCAAACTTCTCATAGTATTCAACACACTCATAAGAGAATTTTATTATTCTTGAAATACCTAGCATATTAGGATTTTAAAAAATTACCATGCTATTAAGACTCAAAATAATCTAAGTGAAGCATGAGAGTTCATCTATTTCTTCAAAATAAAACTACCAACCATGCTCTAAAAGATATAAGTGAAGCACTAGAGCAAATGACAAACTACTCCGAAAGATATAAGTGAAGATCAATGAGTAGTCGAATAATTATGCAACTATGTGAAGACTCTCTAACATTTAATAATTTCAGATCTTGGTATTATTCAAACAGCAAGCAAAAAATAAAATGACATTCAAGCAAACATCATGTGAAGAAGCAAAAACTTAGGATCAACCGAAACTAACCGATAGTTGTTGAAGAAGAAAGGTGGGATGCCAACCGGGGCATCCCCAAGCTTAGACGCTTGAGACTTCTTGAAATATTATCTTGGGATGCCTTGGGCATCCCCAAGCTTGAGCTTTTGTGTCTCCTTAATTCCTCTCATATCACGGTCTCCCTAAATCTCAAAAGCTTCATCCACACAAAACTCAACAAGGACTCGTGAGATAAGTTAGTATAAACCATTGCCAAAACCTTATCATACTCTACTGTAGCAAATCACTAAAATTATTATTCAACATTGCATACTAAATGCCTCTGCATATTTAATAGTCCTATCCTCAAATAGAATCATTAAAGAAGCAAACATATGCAAACAATGCAAACATAACAGCAATCTGCCTAAACAGGATAGTCTGTAAAGAATGCTGCAACATCCATACTTCCCTAGCTCCAAAAATTATGAATAAAATTCCCACTGTAGTAAATTTATCAGAGCTTAATATGCAAAAGGTTTCAACATTTTATCACATTCTGAATTTTCTAGGGAATTATTGCAACAGCGGTAAACTTTCTGTTTTCAAACAGCAACATGTAAACTTGTAACATAGGCATAGTAAAGGCTATCAATGCCACTTTTATTGAAATAAAAGATGCAAAACATTGTTCTAAATAACAGCAAGAAAATCTTAACAAAATAAATTGACGCTCCAAGCAAAACACATATCATGTGGTGAATAAAAATATAGCTCCAAGTAAAGTTACCGATGAACGAAGACGAAAGAGGGGATGCCTTCCGGGGCATCCCCAAGCTTAGGCTCTGGTATCCTTGAATATTACCTTGGGGTGCCTTGGGAATCCCCAAGCTTAGGCTCTTGCCACTCCTTATTCCATAGTCCATCGAATCTTACCCAAAACTTGAAAACTTCACAACAAAAACTTAACAGAAAACTCGTAAGCTCCGTTATAAAAAATAAACACCACTTCAAGGTACTGTAATGAACTCTTTATTTATATTGGTGTTAAAACTACTGTATTCCAACTTCTCTATGGTTATAAACTATTTTACTAGCCATAGATTCATCAAAATAAGCAAACAACACAGAAAACAGAATCTGTCAAAAACAGAACAGTCTGTAGTAATCTGGATCAAACGTATACTTATGGAACTCATAAAATTCTCAAATAAATTTCTGGACCTGAGGAATTTATCTATTAATCATCTGCAAAAATAATTAACTAAATAGCACTCTCCAAATAAAAATGGCAGCAATCTCGTGAGCGCTAAAGTTTCTGTTTTTTACAGCATGATCGCAACAAGACTTTCCCCAAGTCTTCCCAAAGGTTCTACTTGGCACAAACACTAATTAAAAGCATAAAACCACATCTAAACAGAGGCTAGATGAATTATTTATTACTAAACAGGAACAAAAAAGGAACTAAAATAAAATTGGGTTGCCTCCCAACAAGCGCTATCGTTTAACGCCCCTAGCTAGGCATGATGATTTCAATGATGCTCACATAAAATAAGAATTGAAACATAAAGAGAGCATCATGAAGAATATGACTAGCACATTTAAGTCTAACCCATCTTCCTATGCATAGGGATTTTGTGAGCAAACAACTTGTGGGAAAGAATCAACTTGCATAGGAAGGTAAAACAAGCATAACTTCAAAACTTTAAGCACATAGAGAGGAAACTTGATATTATTGCAATTCCTACAAGCATATATTCCTCCCTCATAATAAATTTCAGTAGCATCATGAATGAATTCAACAATATAACCAGCACCTAAAGCATTTTCATGATCTACAAGCATAGAATTTACTACTCTCCACATAAGCAAAATTCTTCTCATGAATAATAGTGGGAGCAAACACAACAAAATAACTATCATGTGATTGAAAATTAAGATCAAGATGACAAGTTTCATTTTCATTATTATTTAAAGCATACGTGTCATCACAATAATCATCATAGATAGGAGGCATGCTTTCATCATAAATTTGCTCATCAAACTTGGGGGACAAAAAATATCATCTTCATCAAACATAGCTTCCCCAAGCTTGTGGCTTTGCATATCATTAGCATCATGGATATTCAAGGAATTCATACTAACAACATTGCAATCATGCTCATCATTCAAATATTTAGTGCCAAACATTTTATAGATTCTTCTTCTAGCACTTGAGCACAATTATCCTTTCCATCATACTCACGAAAGATATTAAAAAGGTGAAGCGTATGAGACAAACTCAATTCCATTTAGTTTTCTTTTATAAACTAAACTAGTGATAAAACAAGAAACTAAAAGACTCGATTGCAAGATCTAAAGATATACCTTCAAGCACTCACCTCCCCGGCAACGGCGCCAGAAAAGAGCTTGATGTCTACTACACAACCTTCTTCTTGTAGACGTTGTTGGGCCTCCAAGTGCAGAGGTTTGTAGGACAGTAGCAAATTTCCCAAGTGGATGACCTAAGGTTTATCAATCCATAGGAGGCGTAGGATGAAGATGGTCTCTCTCAAGCAACCCTGCAACCAAATAACAAAGAGTCTCTTGTGTCCCCAACACACCCAATACAATGGTAAATTGTATAGGTGCACTAGTTCGGCGAAGAGATGGTGATACAAGGCAATATGGATGGTAGATAAAGGTATTTGTAATCAGAAATTATAAAAACAGCAAGGTAACTAATGATAAAAGTGACGTAAACGGTATTGCAATGGTAAACAAGGCCTAGGGTTCATACTTTCGCTAGTGTAAGTCCTCTCAACAATACTAACATAATTGATCACATAACTATCCCTCAACATGCAACAAAGAGTCACTCCAAAGTCACTAATAGCGGAGAACGAACGAAGAGATTATGGTAGGGTACGAAACCACCTCAAAGTTATTCTTTCCAATCAATCCGTTGGGCTATTCCTATAAGTGTCACAAACAGCCCTAGAGTTCGTACTAGAATAACACCTTAAGACACAAATCAACCACAAACCCTAATGTCACCTAGATACTCCAATGTCACCTCAAGTATCCGTGGGTATGATTATACGATATGCATCACACAATCTCAGATTCATCTATTCAACCAACACAAAGGACCTCAAAGAGTGCCCCAAAGTTCTACCAGAGAATCACGACGAAAACGTGTGCCAACCCCTATGCATAGGTTCATGGGCGGAACCCGCAAGTTGGTCACCAAAACATACATCAAGTGGCACGGTATCCCATTGTCACCACAGATATCCACGGCAAGACATACATCAAGTGTTCTCAATCTTTAAAGACTCAATCCGATAAGATTACTTCAAAGGGGAAACTTGATTCATTACAAGAGAGAAGAGGGGGGAAGAAACATCATAGGATCCAAATATAATAGCAAAGCTCGCGATACATCAAGATCGTAACATCTCAAGAACAGAGAGAGAGAGATCAAACACATAGGCTACTGGTACATACCCTCAGCCCCGAGGGAGAACTACTCCCTCCTCGTCATGGAGAGCATCGGATGATGAAGATGGCCACCGGTGAGGTCCCCCTCCGGCAGGGTGCCGGAACAGGGTCCCGATTGACTTTTGGTGGCTACGGAAGGCTTCTGGTGGCGGAACTCCCGATCTATCTTGCGTTCTGGAAGTTTTAGGTCACGTAGGTATATATGGGTGCAGGAGGTACGTCAGGGGAGCCACGAGGGCCCCACGAGACAGGGGGGCGCGCCCTAGGGGGGGCGCCCCCACCCTCGTGAGCACCTCGTTCCTTCCTTGACGTGGGGTCCAAGTCCATCAGGTGTGTTTCCTTCCAAAAATAACTTCTCCAGTTGATTTCGTTCCGTTTCGACTCCGTCTGATATTCCTTTTCTTCAAAACACTGAAATAGGCATAAAACAGCAAATCTGGGCTGGGCCTCCGGTTAATAGGTTAGTCCCAAAAGTAATATAAAAGTGGAATAATAAAGCCCAATATTGCCCAAAATAGTAGATAATATAGCATGGAGCAATAAAAAATTATAGATACGTTGGAGACGTAAGTCCTTAATGAACCTCCTGTAAAATCCGGCGTGACCAAGGAAACTTCTTATACCTTTGATTCCTTGGGACATGGCATCTTTTCAATAGCATCAACCTTGGCTTTATCAACTTCAATACCTCTTTCAGAAACTTTATGCCCCAAGACAATACTCATTAACCATAAAGTGGCACTTTTCCCAATTCAAGACAAGATTAGTTTCTTCACATCTCTGCAAAACTCGATCAAGATTGCTCAAGCAATCATCAAAAGAGATCCATAGACGGAAAGTCGTCCATGAAAACCTCACAAATCTTTTCACAAAAGTTAGAGAATATAGCCATCATGCATCTTTGAAAGGTAGCAGGTGCATTACATAAACCAAAAGGCATACGTCTATAAGCAAAAGTACCAAAAGGGCAAGTAAAAGTGGTCTTTGATTGATCATCTCGACACAGGTATTTGAGAGAAACAGAATAACCATCTAGAAAGCAAAAATGTGTATGTTTGGATATCTTTCTAGCATTTGATCAATAAAAGGTAAGGGGTAATGATCTTTTCTAGTAGCTTATTTAATTTGCAAAATCAATTACCATTCCTATAACCTGTAACAATTCTTTGTGGAATCAATTCATTCTTATCATTAGGAACAACAATAATACCTCCCTTCTTAGGGACACAATGAACAGACTTACCCACTGACTATCAGCAAGGATAAATTATACCTGCTCCAGAAGCTTTAGTATTTCTTTCTTACCACTTCTTTCATTTTAGGATTCAGACGTCGTTGAGGATCACGAACTGGTTTGGCATCTGCTTCCAAATTTATTTTATGTTGACATAGAGTGGGACTAATGCCCTTAAGATCATCAAGAGTATATCCAATAGCAGCACGATGCTTCTTCAGAGTTTTCAATAATCTTTCTTCTTCATGCTCTGAAAGGTTAGCACTAATAATAACATGATATATCTTCTTTTCATCAAGATAAGCATATTTAAGATTATCAGGCAAGGTTTAAGCTCAAACACGGGATCACCCTTGAGGAGGATCCCCTAGGATTTCAACAGGCAGTTTTGCAGAATAGGTTCCTGTTTAAAGAATACTTCATCTATTTCCCTTCTTTCATTCATGAACATATCATTTTCATGGTCTAGCAAATAGTGTTCTAAAGGATCACTAGGAGGTACGGCAATAGAAGCAAGACCAATAATTTCATCCTTACTAGGTAATTCTTCCTCACGATGTTGTTTACTAAATTTAGAGAAATTAAACTCATGAACCATATCATCCAAGCCAACAGTAACAACATTCTTTGTGCAATCTATGGTAGCATTGACAGTATTTAAGAAGGGTCTACCAAATATAATGGGACAAAAGCTATCTTGTGGGGAACCAAGAACAAGAAAATCAGCAGGATATTTAGTTTTCCCACAAGACTTCAACATCTCTAACAATTCCAATTGGTGAAATAGTATCTCTATTGGCAAGTTTAATTGTGACATCAATATCTTCTAACTCAACAGGTGCAATATCATGCATAATTTCTTTGTATAAGTCATGAGGTATAACACTAGCACTAGCACCCATATCACATAAGCCATGATAACAATGATCTCCTATTTTAACAGAAATAACAGGCATGCCTACCACAGGTCTATGGTTATCTTTAGCACAAGGTTTAGCAATTCTAGC
>NW_024113007.1:0-10032 GCF_003073215.2 Triticum urartu | reverse complement strand
AAGAGAGAGATGAGGAGTTTGGGAAGGGGAGCAAACGCAATGTAGACACGGAGATTTTTGGCGTGGTTCCGATAGGTGGTGCTATCGTACATCCACGTTGATGGAGACTTCAACCCACGAGGGGTAATGTTTGCGCGAGTGCACGGAGGGCTCCACCCACGACGGGTCCATGAAGAAGCAACCTTGTCTATTCCACCATGGCCATCGCCCACGAAGGACTTGCCTCACTAGGGTAGATCTTCACGAAGTAGGCGATCTCCTTGCCCGTACAAACTCCTTTGTTCAACTCCACAATCTTGACGGAGGCTCCCAGGTCACACCTAACCAATCCAGGAGACACCACTCTCCAAAAGATAATAGATGGTATGTTGATGATGAACTCCTTGCTCTTGTGCTTCAAATCATAGTCTCCCCAACACTAAACTCTCTCTCACAGATTTGGATTTGGTGGAAAGATGATTTGAGTGGAAAGCAACTTGGAGAAGGCTAGATATCAAGATTCATATGGTTGGAGTGGATTATCTTGACCTCAACACATCAGTAGGTGGTTCTCTCTCAGAAAATGTTTGATGGAAGTGTAGGCATGTTCTGATGGATCTCTCCACGAATGAAGAGTGGGTGGAGGGGTATATATAGCCTCTAGACAAAATCTAACCGTTACACACAAATCACCAAACTCGGTGGGATGGAAAAATGAAACTCGGTCAGACCGATTTAGTTCAAAATGTGAGCGCTAGGATTTTTGGTGGGACCGACATGTCAACTCGGTGGGACCGATTTCATTAGGGTTAGGGCATAACATAATCTCGGTGAGACCGATTACACAAACTCGGTGGGACCGATTTTGGTAATAAGCTAACCAGAGAGTTGATCAGGCAAACTCGGTGGGACCGATTCGCTCATCTCGGTGAGACCGAAACGTTACGAAGGGGAAACAGACAGATTGCATTGTGAACTCGGTGAGACCGATCGCTCGTCTCGGTTGGACCAAAACGTTACGAAGATAAACAGAGAGTTTCCAATCCCATCTCGGTGATACCGAGATCCCTACAGGTGAGACCGAAATGACTAGGGTTTTGTGGCAGTGGCTATGTCAACTAAACTCGGTGGCGCCGGATAGAAAGTTTCGGTGGGGCCGAGTTTGACTTTTGGTTTGGGACATATGTGGATCTGAGAAAGTGGTGGAGGGTTTTTGGGGCATATCACTAAGAATTTTGAGAGAGTAACCCATTAAGCAACACCTCACCCCCTTTTAATAGTATTGGCTTTTCCTATGGACTCAATGTGATCTTGGATCACTAGAAGTAAAATGTAGAGTCTTGAGCTAATCTTTTGTCCTTAGCATTTTGAGGGGTCCACATTTCTAATCCATGCCATGCCAGTCATTGAGCTTTCCTGAAATATTTATCTTGAAATAGCATTAGCTCAATGAGCTATATGTTGTTAGGAATTACCAAAACCACCCAGGGATAGTTGCACTTTCACTTACAAAAAGCAAAGCGCTCCCGAGGACACATGGGAATTATTGTCAAGTTAGTTTTCATCATGCTCATATGATTCGCGTTCGTTACTTTGATAATTTGATATGTGGGTGGAACGGTGCTTGGGTGCTGTACTTACTTGGACAAGCCTCCCACTTATGATTAACCCCTCTCGCAAGCATCCGCAACTACGAAAGAAGAATTAAGATAAATCTAACCATAGCATGGAACATGTGGATCCAAATCAGCCCCTTACGAAGCAATGCATAAACTAGGGTTTAAGCATCTGTCACTCTAGCAACCCATCATCTACTTTTTATTTCCCAGTGCCTTCCCCCGGGCCCAAATCATGGTGAAGTGTCATGTAGTTAGCGTTCACATAACACCACTAGAGGATAGACAACATACATATCACCAAAATATCGAACGAATACCAAATTCACATGATTATTTATAACAAGACTTCTCCCATGTCCTCAGGAACAAACGTAACTACTCACAAAGCATATTCATGTTCACAATCAAAGGGGTATTAATATGCATAAGGATCTGAACATATAATCTTCCACCAAGTAAACCAACTAGCATCAACTACAAGGAGTAATCAACACTACTAGCAACCCACTAGCAACCCACAGGTACCAATCTGAGGTTTTGAGACAAAGATTGGATACAAGAGATGAACTAGGGTTTGAGAGGAGATGGTGCTGGTGAAGATATTGATGGAGATTGACCCCCTTCTCGATGAGAGGATCGTTGGTGATGATGATGGCTTCGATTTCCCCCTTCGAGAGGGAAGTTTCCCCGGCAGAACAGCTCTGCCGGAGCCCTTGATTGCTTCTGCCCAGGTGCCGCCTCGAGACGGCTGCGCTTTGTCCCGAAAGCTCTCTCCTGGTTTTTTTTCCAGGTCAAAACCCTCCATATAGCAGAAGATGGGCACTTGCCAGGGGGCCAACAAACCACAGGGGCACGCCCAGGGGGGTAGGGCGCGCCCCCCAGGCTTGTGGCCACCTGGTGGGTCCCCTCTGGTATTTTCTTCACCCAATTTTTTTATATATTTCAAAATAATTCTCTGTAAATTTTCAGGAATTTTTGAGTTGTGCAAAATAGGTCTCTCAGATTTGCTCCTTTCCGGTCCAGAATTCCAGCTGCCGGCATTCTCCCACTTTGTGTAAACCTTGTAAAATAAGAGAGAAAAGGAATAAGTATTGTACCATAATGTGTAATATCAACACATAATGCAATAAATATCAATATAAAAGCATGATGCAAAATGGACGTATCAACTCCCCCTAACTTAGACCTCGCTTGTCCTCAAGCGAAAGCCGAAATCGATAAATATGTCCACATATTTAGAGATAGAGGTGTCGATAAAATAAAATATGGACATGATGAAATCATGATCTTTAGAACAGCAACATATTGTCATATAATTTCTTATGCTAAAGTAATAATTCGCTCACAAGGTAAAGTATGAATCAGAAAGTGTCGAAAACTAACAAGCTACGATCTCGGTCATTGAAGCAATTGCAATTTATAATAATGTCGAAAAGAGTCAATGTAAAAGCTTTATAGTAAGTTCACATACTCAACAATCTTTTAGTCTTTCACAATTGCTAACACTCATGCGATACTTATGAGTTCAATGTTTCAATCGGACACAGAGAAAGATAGGGGAAGATAGTTTTGCCTCCCAACCTTTTACCTCAAGGGTAATGTCAACAATAATACTTTATGATAACCTACATCCGAGTGGATATATATATATATATATATCTGGATCTTTCCCCAACATATAATGCTTGCCAAAAAGAAAAGATGTAAAAAGGAAAGGTGAAGATCACCATGACTCCTGTATATAAGGTAGAAGGTCAAAGTAAAAGGCAGGCCCTTCACAGAGGGAAGCAGAGGTTGTCATATGCTTTTATGGTTGGATGCACAAAATCTTAATGCAAAAGGAATTCACTTTATATTGCTGCTTGGGAACGTAGTATTTTAAAATTTTTGCCTATGATCACGCAAGATCTATCTAGGAGAAGCATAGAAACGAGCGGGGAGAGTGTTTCCACGCACCCTCGTAGACCGAAAGCGGAAGCATTTAGTAACGCGGTTGATGTAGTCGAACGTCTTCGCGATCCAACCGATCAAGTACCGAATGCACGACACCTCCGCGATCTGCACACGTTCAGCTCGGTGACGTCCCTCGAACTCTTGATCCAGCTGAGGCCGAGGGAGAGTTTCGCCAGCACGATGGCATGGTGACGGTGATGATGAAGTTACCGGCTCAGGGCTTCGCCTAAGCACTATGACAATATGACCGAGGTGTAAAACTATGGAGGGGGGCACCTCACACGGCTAAGAGATTGTTTGTTGTGCCTTTGGGTGCACCCCTCCCCACGTATACAAAGGAGGGGGAGGAGGAGGCCGGCCTAGGAGGAGGCGCGCCATGAGGGGGAGTCCTACTAGGACTCCAAACCTAGTAGGATTCGCCCCCCTTTCCTATTCCAAGTGGGAGAAGGGGGGAAGGAGGAGGAGGAGAGAAGGAAGGAGGGGGCACCGCGCCCTCCCCTTGTCCAATTCGGATAGGGGAAAGGGGGGCGCGCGCCACCTCCTAGCCAGCCCTCTCTCTTCTCCACTAAGGCCCATGAGGCCCAATAGCATCTGGGGGGTCCGGTAACCCCCGGTACTCCGAAACTTATCCGAAACGACCCGAACCATTCCGATGTCCGAATGTAACCTTCCAATATATGAATCCTTATGTCTCGACCATTCCGAGACTCCTCGTCACGTCCGTGATCTCATCCGGGACTCTGAACAACCTTCGGTCATCAAATCCACATAACTCATATACAAATCGTCATCGAACGTTAAGCGTGCGGACCCTACGGGTTCGAGAACTATGTAGACATGGACCGAGACACATCTCTTGTGAATAACAAATAGCATAACCTGGATGCTCATATTGGATCCTACATATTCTACGAAGATCTTTATCGGTCAGACCGCACAACAACATACGTTGTTCCCTTTGTCATCGGTATGTTACTTGCCCGGGATTCGATCATCGGTATCAACATGCCTAGTTCAATCTTGTTACTGGCAAGTCTCTTTACTCGTTCCGTAATGCATCATCTCGCAACTAACTCATTAGTCACATTGCTTGCAAGGCTTATAGTGATGTGTGTTACCGAGAGGGCCTAGAGATACCTCTCCGACAATCGGAGTGACAAATCCTAATCTCGATCTATGCAAACTCAACAAACACCATCGGAGACACCTATAGAGCATCTTTATAATCACCAGTTACGTTATGACGTTTGATAGCACACTAAGTGTTCCTCCGGTATTCAGGAGTTGCATAATCTCATAGTCATAGGAACATCTATAAGTCATGAAGAAAGCAATAGCAATAAACTAAACAATCATAGTGCTAAGCCAATGGATGGGTCTTGTCCATCACATCATTCTCTAATGATGTGATCCCGTTAATCAAATGACAACACATGTCTATGTCTAGGAAACTTAACCATCATTGATTAACAGGCTAGTCTAGTAGAGGCATACTAGGGACACTATGTTTGTCTATGTATTCACACATGCACTAAGTTTCCGGTTAATACAATTCACATGAATAATAAACATTTATCATGATATAAGGAAATATAAATAACAACTTTATTATTGCCTCTAGGGCATATTTCCTTCAGTCTCCCACTTGCACTAGAGTCAATAATCTAGATTACATAGTAATGATTCTAACACCCATGGAGTCTTGGTGCTGATCATGTTTTGCTCGTGAGAGAGGCTTAGTCAACAGGTCTGCAACATTTAGATCCATATGTATCTTGCAAATCTCTTTGTCTCCCTCCTTGACTTGATCGCGGATGGAATTGAAGCATCTCTTGATGTGCTTGGTTCTCTTGTGAAATCGAGATTCTTTTGCCAAGGCAATTGCACCAGTATTGTCACAAAAGATTTTCATTGGACCCGGTGCACTCGGTATGACACCTAGATCGGATATGAACTCCTTCATCCAGACTCCTTCATTTGTTGATTCCGAAGCAACTATGTACTCCGCTTCACACGTAGATCCTGTCACGACTCTCTATTTAGAATACATCAACTGACAGCTCCACCATTCAATATAAATACGTATCTGGTTTCTGACTTAGAGTCATCCGGATCAGTGTCAAAGCTTGCATCGACATAACAATTTACAACGAGCTCTATATCACCTCCATAAACGAGAAACATATCCTTAGTCCTTTTCAGGTATTTCAGGATGTTCTTGACCGCTGTCCAGTGATCCACTCCTGGATTACTTTGGTACCTCCCTGCTAAACTAATAGCAAGGCACACATCAAGGCTGGTACACAGCATTGCATACATGATATAACCTATGGTTGAAGCATAGGGAATGACTTCCATTTTCTCTCTATCTTCTGAAGTGGTCGGGCATTGAGTCTGACTCAACTTCACACCTTATAACAGAGGCAAGAACCCTTTCTTTGCTTGATCCATTTTGAACTACTTCAAAACTTTATCAAGGTATGTGCTTTAATTTGTGAAAGTCCAATTAAGCGTCTTGATCTATCTCTATAGATCTTGATGCCCAATATATAAGCAACTTCACTCAGGACTTCCATTGAAAAATTCTTATTCAAGTATCCTTTTATGCTATCTAGAAATTCAGTATCATTTTCGATCAACAATATGTCATCCACATATAATATTAGAAATGCTACAGAGCTCCACTCACTTTCCTTGTAAATACAGGCTTCTCAAAAGTCATCCACATATAAAATACAGCTTTGAACACACTATCAAAGAATATATTCCAACTCCGAGATGCTTGCACCAGTCCATAAATGGATCGCTGGAGCTGCACACTGTTTGTCCTTTGGAGCACAAAACCTTCTGGTTGCATCATATACAACTCTTCTTTAGATATCCATTAAGGAATGCAGTTTTGACATCCATTTGCCAAATTTCATAATCATAAAATGCGGCAATTGCTTACATGATTCAGACAGACTTAAGCATCGCTACGGTGAGAAGGTCTCATCGTAGTCAACTCCTTGAACTTGTCAAAAACCTTTCGCAACAAGTCATGCTTTGTGGATAGTAACATTACCGCCAGCGTCAGTCTTATTCTTGAAGATTCATTTATTCTCTATGGCTTGCCGATCAACGGGCAAGTCAACCAAAGTCCACACTTTGTTCTCATACATGTATCCCATCTCAGATTTCATGGCCTCAAGCCATTTCGCGGAATCTGGGCTCATCATCGCTTCCTCATAGTTCGTAGGTTCGTCATGGTCAAGTAACATGACATCCAGAACAGGATTATCATACCACTCTGGTGCGGATCTTACTGTAGTTGACCTAGGAGGTTCGGTAGTAACTTGATCTGAAGTTTCATGATCATCATCATTAGCTTCCTCACTGATTGGTGTAGGAATCACTGGAACTAATTTCTGTGATGAACTACTTTCCAATTCGGGAGCAGGTACAATTACCTCATCAAGTTCTACTTTCCTCCCACTCACTTCTTTCGAGAGAAACTCCTTCTCTAGAAAGGATCCATTCTTAGCAACGAATATCTTGCCTTCGGATCTGTGATAGAAGGTGTACCCAACAGTCTCCTTTGGGTATCCTATGAAGACACATTTCTCCGATTTGGGTTCGAGCTTATCAAGGTTGAAGCTTTTTCACATAAGCATCGCAGCCCCAAACTTTAAGAAATGACCCAACTTGGGTTTCTCTTCCAAACCACAGTTCATATGATGTCGTCTCAACGGATTTAGATGGTGCCTATTTAACGTGAATGCAGCCGTCCAAAGCATAACCCAAAACGACATCGGTAAATCAGTAAGAGACATCATAGATCGCACCATATCTAATAAAGTGCGGTTACGATGTCGGACACACCATTACGCTGTGGTGTTCCGGATGGCGTGAGTTGAAACTATTCCGCATTGTTTCAAATGAAGACCAAACCCGTAACTCAAATATTAACCTCCATGATCAGATCGTAGAAACTTTATTTTCTTGCTATGATGATTTTCCACTTCACTCTGAAATTCTTTGAACTTTTTCAAATGTTTCAGACTTATGTTTCATCAAGTGGATTGATACATCTCCAACGTATCTATAATTTTTGATTGCTCCATGCTATATTATCTACTGTTTTGGACTATATTGGGCTTTATTTTCCACTTTTAAATTACTTTTGGGACTAACCTATTAACCGGAGGCCCAGCCCAGAATTGTTGTTTTTTGCCTATTTCAGTGTTTCGAAGAAACGGAATATCAAACGGAGTCCAGACGGAATGAAACCTTCGGGAACGTGATTTGCTCATCAGATAAGATCTAGGAGACGTGGACCCTCCTTCAAGAAAGCCACGAGGCGGTCACGAGGGTGGAGGGCGCCCCCCTAGGGAGCGCCCCCCTGCCTCATTGGCCCCTTGAAGCTCCACCGACCTACTCCTTCCTCCTATATATACCTATGTACCCCCAAACGATCAGATCGGAGGTGAGTTCTCATGGTCATGATAAGCATGACGACCCAAAGAAAGGAACCGATAGCGGGACTATTTTCTTTGGAAGATGTTTCTTACGTTAAAACGTAATATAACATATCTCTCCGTGTACCTTTGTTTATAAAACCGTATGACCGGATTGCCTTGTTTGCCGTAAAACTTTGCCCTTATAACGGCTTTATAAAGTAGGACAAACACTCCCCAGCTACTGGCCGAGGAGGTTGAAGCCGATGGTCGGTCAACAAAGTTTTGTACAATACTGATTTGAGCATTAATGATGAAAAGTACTTGGATACATAGAATCATTACACATAAAAATTGCGAGTAAAATCCATTTACTACAATCCATCTTTTAAACCCCTTGGGGCCTACCTTGGCAAGCTCGGATTTCGACCAGCTATAAACTCTTTTAAGAGATCTTTATTCTATTTCCGAGAAGTTTGTGTTAAACACAACAAAATTTTCTGTCAAACGGATATCGATCCTTAATTCGGCCACCCGTGCCCACATTAAGGCTCGGGGGCTACTGGGCTTTGCGCTCATTATTTACAAATATTAAAGGGGCACATCGATCCCCTAATCTGGTGTTGCCACCCGACCAGTGTCTTGGGGGCTACTGCATTACCTATTCAATGCAGAAAATTCAAAGTGCTCAGTGTTCGGCATAACCGAACTATGGACAAGCGTGTCTTTGGACGATAATAAGTACCATATGGGACTTATTCGGCATCAAGCTGATATATCATGGCGACTTCTCACGACCCTCTCTCAGGGGCCCGTCCACCGATCACTATTACCTCTAATATATTACACTGCGTTTCTATTCCTATGTATGCTGCCGAGCTAGGAGTTGATCCTCAGGCCGATTTCACGACTTGGATCTCAGGGGCTACCAGGATCAGCAGTTTTATGTTTTCCTTCAGGTGCATCTCGGATTTTAGGCCGATAGACACCTTGAGGGCTACTAGCAATACATCTCGTCAGCAAATAAATTTATACGCATCGGAAATTAAATCCGCAACAGTCAGCCCATGACCGAGGTGCTGAGCCACCTCGGAAGCAGTTCGGCATATAGCTCGGATGCAAGTGGCTGGCTCCTTAGAGGGCGTTTCCGGCATTAAGCTCGGCTAACACTTTTTTGAACCAAGGTGATCTATGACACCTCGGACATAGTCCGGCGTTGGAGCTCGGATACAGTCCGACGCTGGAGCTCGGATGCAATTCGGCGTTGGAGCTCGACTATAACAATACTCTTAGGATACAGTCCGGCGTTGGAGCTCGGATGCAAGAGGACGCTGCCGCCCGGGAACATCTTCAAACCCGTGGTGTGGCGTAAAAATAACAAGGCATTGATAAAGGCCGGAAACTTAAAGGGACTCCTCGGATACCTAACGTGTAAACTCTTCGGATGCACTTCGGCGATCCTCAAGATCGAAGATGAGAAGATTTGTTGAACCAGTTTTCAAGACCGACGACCGAAGATGAAGAACAATTAGAAAGAATCAAGGAGCGTCCCCAACTTGAAGACCGGTTCACGGGGCTACTGACGGTGTCCTGGACTAGGGGGTACTCACCATGTGTCTCCCGACCAGCTGGATCGGGCCGAGGACCCACATGGCGGTTCACTATTGGCCCAGTTCGGACAGCCCATGCCGCATACAAGGAGGATTCTACAAGACTTGGCGCCCAAGACAAGGACTCCTCTAAACCCTAGGCCTACGGTGCATATATAAACCGAGGCCAGGCTAGTCAATAGACAATCTCATATTCATTACTACAATCTCGTGGTAGATACATATACTCTGTACTACACCCATACGAATACAATCAAAAGCAGCATGTAGGTTATTATCTCATCAAGAGAGCCCGAAGCTGGGTAAAACCCAGTGTCCATGTTACCATCGCTCCCAGACGCCTAGCTTAAGACCCCTACTACGAGATACGCCGGATATTGAACCGACATCGATGAATCCTTCTCTCTTATTTTTTTTCTCCCCGAACGTGAATAT
>NW_024113006.1:0-30840 GCF_003073215.2 Triticum urartu | reverse complement strand
TGTCTGTCTCTCCCACTTTATTCGGATCGGATTTGATGAAGAGGGTCCTTATGAAGGGTAAATAGAAATTGGCATATCACCATTGTGGCTTTTGCGTAGGTAAGAAACGTTCTTGCTAGAAACCCATAACAACCACGTAAAACATGCAATAACAATTAGAGGACGTCTAACTTGTTTTTGTAGGGTATGCTATGTGATGTGATATGGCCAAAAGGATGTGATGAATGATATATGTGATGTATGAGATTGATCATGTTCTCGTAATAGGAATCACAAATTGCATGTCGGTGAGTATGACAACCGACAGGAGCCATAGGAGTTGTCTTAATTTATTGTATGACATGCGTGTCAATGAAAACACCATGTAATTACTTTACTTTATTGCCAACCGTTAGCCATAGTAGTAGAAGTAATAGTTGGCGAGACAACTTCATGAAGACACGATGATGGAGATCATGGTGTCATGCCGGTGATGATGGTGATCATGCCGTGCCTCAAAGATGGAGATCAAAGGCGCAAGATGATATTGGCCATATCATGTCACTTTATGATTGGCATGTGATGTTTGTCATGTTTGCATCTTATTTTCTTAGAATGACGGTAGCATAAATAAGATGACCCCTCACTAAAATTTCAATAAAAGTGTTCCCCCTAACTGTGCACCGTTGCAAAGGTTCGTTGTTTCGAAGCACCATGTGATGATCGGGTGTGATAGATTCTAACGTTCACATACAACGGGTGTAAGCCAAATTTACACATGCAAAACACCTAGGTTGACTTGACGAGCCTAGCATGTACAGACATGGCCTCGGAACACGAGAGACCGAAAGGTCGAACATGAGTCGTATAGTAGATACGATCAACATGGATATGTTCATCGTCGATGACTAGTCCGTCTCACGTGATGATCGGACACGGCCTAGTCGATTCAGATCATGATCACTTAGATGACTAGAGGGATGTCTATCTAAGTGGGAGTTCATTAAATAATTTGATTAGATGAACTTAATTATCATGAACTTAGTCTAAAATATCTTTACAATATGTCTCATAGATCAGATGGCCCATGCTAATGTTGCCCTCAACTTCAACGCGTTCCTAGAGAAAACCAAGCTGAAAGACGATGGTAGCAACTATACGGACTGGGTCCGTAACTTGAGGATCATCCTCATAGCTACCAAGAAAGCATATGTCCTTGAAGCATCGCTAGGTGACGCACCTATTTTCCCAATGATAACCCACAAGTATAGGGGATCGCAGCAGTTTTCGAGGGTAGAGTATTCAACCCAAATTTATTGATTCGACACAAGGGGAGCCAAATAATATTCTCAAGTATTAATAGTTGAGTTGTCAATTCAACCACACCTGAAAGACTTAATATCTGCAGAAAAGTATTTAGTAGCAAAGTAATATGGAAGTAACAGTAATGGTGGCAAAAGTAATAGTATTGGTATTGTAGTGATTGTAACAGTAGCAACGGAAAAGTAACTAAGCAAAGATCAATATATGAAAAGCTTGTAGGCAATGGATCAGTGATGGATAATTATGTCGGATGCGATTCCTCATGTAAAAGTTATAACATAGGGTGACACAGAACTAGATCCAATTCATCAATGTAATGTAGGCATGTATTCCGAATATAGTCATACAGCTTATGGAAAAGAACTTGCATGACATCTTTTGTCCTACCCTCCCATGGCAGCGGGGTCCTATTGGAAACTAAGGGATATTAAGGCCTCCTTTTAATGGAATACCGGACCAAAGCATTAACACTTAGTGAATACATGAACTCCTCAAACTACGGTCATCACTGGGAGTGGTCCTGATTATTGTCACTTCGGGGTTACCGGATCATAACACATAGTAGGTGACTATTGACTTGCAAGATAGGATCAAGAACACACATATATTCATGAAAACATAATAGGTTCAGATCTGAAATCATGGCACTTGGGCCCTAGTGACAAGCATTAAGCATAGCAAAGTCATAGCAACATCAATCTCAGAACATAATGGATACTAGGGATCAAACCCTAATAAAACTAACTCGATTACATGATAAATCTCATCCAACCCATCACCGTCCAAACAAGCCTACGATGGAATTACTCACACACGGCGGTGAGCATCATGAAATTGGTGATGGAGGAAGGTTGATGATGACGATGGTGACAGATTACCCTCTCCGGAGCCCCGACACTACAAAAAAATACACTTCCGCGATGATACATGTTTGTCACAGTAGGTCATGTTTTCTGTCATGCATGTACATCCATGACAATTTTATGACAGAATCAAGATAGTCATACCTGTGCTGTCGTAGAAGTGTTACATGACATTACCAAAATTATCATCACGGAAGTGTCCACTTCCATGACGATAAATCGTGCGTCATAGAAGTGCTTTCGTCAAGGGTGACCGACATGTGGCATCCACCGTAACGGAACACTGTTAAGCTATTGGGTCCGGTTTTGGATCCGATAACCCGTTAACAGCCCGGACCAATGGGGATTTTCCACGTGTAAAATTATGATTGGCTTATGGAAACACGTGTCAGCTCCACGTTGGCACATGTGTCACTCATCCAATGGGTGAGATGCGCCTATGATATGTTGACACATGGACCGGCCCAAAAGTGGCCCATATAGTTTAAATGGGCCGGCCCAACTAAAGGCCCGCAAGATTTTGCGGACCATAATGGGACGGCCCAGCTAAAGGCCCACGAGATTTTGCGGACCATAATGGGCTGGCCCAGCTAAAGGCCCGCAAGATTTTGCGGGCCATAATGGGCCGGCCAAGGTAAAGGCCCACAAGATTTTTGTGGGCCATAATGGGCCGGCCCAGGTGAAGGCCCACAAGATTTTTGTGGACCATAATGGGCCGGTCCAGCTAAAGGCCCACGAGATTTCGCCGACATTAATGGTCCGACCCAGCTGTAGGCCCACAAGATTTTGAGGACCCTAGTAGGCCGGCCCATTAACTGGCTACCATGTTTTGGGCCAAATGCCGGCCCATATTTGATCCGATCCATTAATGGCATGCCACATTCCGGGCCTAACAATGGCCCATATGAGATCCAGCCCATTAAAAGCCTAGCACATTCTGGGACAAATTACGGCCCAGATCAGGTCCGGCCCTTTAAGAGGCTTTGGGCTAAATTATGGCCCATATCAGATTCGGCCCGTCAACTGGACGCTATGCTTTTGGGCCCACTTACTAAAGGCCCATTTAGTAATTCGGCCTGATATTAGTTTCGGCCTGTTAAGGGCCCGTTTAACATTTCAACCTATATTAATTTCGGCCTGTTAAAAGCCCGTCATATAGTTGGGCCTAACTACGGCCCGGTTTGCATCCGGCCTACTCGCAGCCGATAATTTGATTGGGCCAAACAAGGACCGAGACAATTTTGGCCTGTTAAAGGCCCATGATTTGATTGGCACAATCATGGGCCGGGGTCCATTTCGGGCTGCTGCCGGCCCATGAGCTGTTCGACACGTTTCAGGCCCAACCTACTTCTCAGCCTCCTAAAAGCCCATTGAGTTTTCTTGCGAAAAGAGGGTCGGCGGTTTACTCGGCCTATTAAAGGCCCGAATCTACTAGTGGGACAATTTACATTTAGGCCTTCTAACGGACCAAGATGACGGGGCCCATGATGCGGATCATACATCGTGATTGCATGACGGCCCGATTATGTACCGTAATTTTATGGTTTGGCCGGTTTACTGTGAAGACATGATATATATATATATATATACAGTAAAATAACTGCAACATCGTGAATAAGAAAAAACCTAGACTATACAATAAAGAAATTACGGCATATTACATCCACTGGGCATCAAAGTTCACCACTGTGATAATAAAGCACAAGCAGACAACAGATTACATACACGGGGCATCAAAGATCGACACCAGTGCAACTAAACACGCCGACAAAATAATATACAAAACTGACATCACTTCAATAGAGTTCAAGAAAGGTTAGCCCTGCTGGGGAGCTGCAGCGCAAGCAGCTGAGCAAGCTGATGAGACTGCGCTTGTTTAACACTTATATCCTCCTCACTCTGAAAGATAAACAAGCAGAAAGATGACAGGTTTTACACATAAAAGTATCAGTGCTTACAATTCATCACATTTCTTACTGATTAATAAAGTGACACAGTTTAAAATTGTATTAACACAATATGGTATTGTTCAGGTCAAGACATGGCAGGAAATGACATTGTGAAGGAGTTGGCAGCTTCACGACACCACTCGATTACAGATCAAGAACTCATAAGTATCAATGGTTAGTGTGCTGTCAATTTATCCCATTTCAGATTGGCAAATAAAGAGACAATTTAAATAATAGTAGAATGATATGACATTGTTCATAGTTAAGACATTGCAGAATATGACATTATGCTGTAGTGGGTAGGTTCACCACACCACTGGATTACGGATCAAGAACAGAAGCATACATGCAGTGCAAAAGAAGATCACTTGCTCTGTATAGTTTAATTTACATGGTATGAAGAAGGAACTTGGTTGTACAACTGAAAACTTAAATTGAGAAGGAAAAACTTTTGTTTATGAACTACATAATAAACTTTAAACATGCGATTTAATGCAAACACCAAAAATAAACAGCTGTTGCAGTCATGCCTAACCAAATACACACAACAAAGTTTGAAGGCTTGAGAAGGACAAACTTACATTATTGGTGAAGGCACGCTCTATAAAGCCCTGTCCATACTGATGGGGGGGGGGGGAAATTCAAGAAGTTTACCACATAATCTTCTTCATAAGCATTGCCTTTATTCTACATTTTGTTAAGAGTAAATATAGATGTGACAATATAAGAAAAAATGGAGACTATTTAAGATAAGATGAAGAGTGATGCTACATAACCAAGTAGCTATAAATGTAAGTACAGTGATACAGGCAAAAGGTACAGCCAAGAGCAATGCAGAGCTAAACTTCTTCAGTACCATCTGTGTTATCCAACCTCATGGTAAGAGTAAATATATATCTTATGTGTGGAAAATGGAGGGTAGAGGAAAATAAGCTGCAGAGTGATGGTACATGAACAATTACCTGTCAATATAAGTACACTGATAAAGGACAACAGGTACTTACAAGAAAAATGCAGAGCTAAAAATTTTCATTGGCATTGGATATATTCTACACTAATGTAACCATTCATACAGATCAGATAATTTGGAGCGAACAATTGATAAGCAAGCTATCATGCATATTGCTGTCACATAATGAACCAGGTATGTATGCAAGTACAGTGATACATGACAACATGTACTAACAAGAGCAAAGCAGCGGGCAACATATTTGTGATATCCTGTCGTTCTTTTCAAACCGATTTTTTTCGAGCAGATTTCCTGCAAAAAAGATACGTAAGGCACATGCGGAAAAGTAGAAGTTCAAATTGTCATGCAATATCGTAGACAGTACCTCATCCTCGGAACGAGACCAGTGGATAACAAGGTTTTTCCATTCAATGTCTTCTAAATTTACCACAGGAGACTTCAACAGAAATTCGTTTATAGACTTGCCATCGAAGTGTGATTTCCTCAGCAGGTAACACCAATACTGCTGCAATGCTTCCTTGAGAAGCGCAATCAAACTTTGCTTGTCATGACTATCCAGATTGACCCTCGCCTACTTACAACAATGTAATGTAAATCATTGATGTGTTCAATCAGCAGAAAACAGGAAAATAATCACCATGAATAATAGCACTTACACGTAAGTGGGACAGGAAGATGTGAAAATGGTGTTTGTCTTCACTATAATCTTCCCATGATGGGAATATATGCACGTAGTCCCTAAAACATTGAAAGCATTGTCTTTTAAACTGGAAATAACTGGAATGGGGTTCCAATCTGCAGGAATTGGCCGTCTCTACAGTTGGGATAGCTCTTCGGCCGGTGGACTTGCTGTACTTTTTGCTGGAGTGGGATTTTTCTGTGGTACGACTGGTGCTATGGCAACTGAAATTGGCATACCTTTTGCTGGAGTGCAGGTCCTATGTGGTGTGGCTAGTGGTGTGGCCAGTGAAGTATGGGTATAGTCTGCTGGAGTCGGTCCTACGTTTTGTGTCACTGGTTGTACAACCAATATAAGTGGGGTGTTGTCTGATTTCTTTGGCACAACGACGTTTTTCAAGGACTTTGCTGGTGCTCCTTCAGGTTCGACAATCACCCTCTTCCTTTTTGATGTCTGATGCACAAGAACAACATTTGAGTGAAAAAATATGGTATGATGACAGATGGAATATGTATTGATAATGGATGGGCATGGCATCTCGACATATATGATGAGTAAACTAAGCAGATGGCGGTGCAACAAAGTAGAAGAAATGCAAGACAACATATGCAAGATACGCGAAATCAATAAAACCTTGCCAAATTAGAACATGCACCTTGATGGATGAATAGGACATGCCATCTGCCTTTGACTCCTCGAGGTTAGAATAGTCATTAGGATCATATTCTGAACAAGAATCAATAGGTGGGGAGCGTATGAGTTTCATTGCATTCAGAATGGCACTCAATGCCTTGGTGCCAATTTTGTAAGTCATTGCGGTGTTTAGCTTCAAGAGTGGACTGCTGCTAGTGCGACACAAAGCAGCTACACAGATCATAGTGTAGATATAACGGGAAAACCGTAAGCATTAGAGTAAAATCAACAAAGTGGAACTTGCTGGAATATATGTGCTAGTATTGGTACGGCTAGAAAGGCTTCGGATACCAGCTCTCTTCAACTGAAGGAGCGGTACTATTAATATCAGTGTAACTCTCAAAGGCGACAAAGCTCCCCACATTTCCTTGCTATTCTTATAGGATTCAAGTGGGCAGGCCACTACAAATCCTATTCCCATGTTTACAAAATCCTACGAATCAAAGAGGCCCGAAGAGTTCAAAGTGTCCATACCAACCGACCGTATAGAACCTCTACACTGCAAATGTCCCTGCTCATCTTCACTACAAGGAACATACTATACTACTATCATACTCCCTCTGTTCCAAAATATAAGTCTTGGTAGAGATTTCCACTATGGATCACATACAGATGTATCCAGATACATTTTAGAGTGTAGATTCACTCATTTTGCTCCATATGTAGTCCATGGTGGAATCTATACAAAGACTTGTATTTAGGAATGGAGAGATTACTTATTAAAGAAGAACGGAAGATGAACATGCTAAAGAAGATCAAGCAGATTTTGGATAATAAAATGTTCGTTGCGTAGTACCCACACATGATGAACCAGAGCGCATTAAGAAAGCAACTCCCTGCTGTCTCTCTATATGTGGTGCACGTGCTTTTTCAAAGTAAAGTAGGAACATTAGATCACAAATTAAATGTTATCTGTTTTAGTAAGATCATCATCACATCAGATTCGTACTTGAGCAACAAGTTTGGAATTATGAGTGGCACGTTGTTTAGCTTGATGGATTCAGGGGCAGTGCTAAGAAGGTACAATGATGGTACTAAATATAAAGGCATGTCTGCATGCAAGTCGCGTGACTTTTGTCATTTGGGCCAGTCGACCATTTCAGGCGGTTGGATGAAGATCCTACGTCTCCTAACTTCTTCTTCCTCGTCTCTGATTCTTCCCATACAGAACACCGCACGGGCCGCCGGCCGGACCACCGGCCCCCACCGCCTGTGTTCCTCCGCCACCCACCCCCCCCCCCCGCGTCGAGTTTTCTTCGTTCGGCGAGGCCCCACCACGCCCCCACAACCCCACCCGAGCCCCTTCGTACACGGCGAACTCCGGCGAGCTCTGAAAAATTCGACTGACCCAATTTTGAAATTTAGTCTACTGTGATTTAACTAGTGTGGAATATAAAAGGGGAAAACCATAAGCATTGGGAGTATAGTGTTGAGCGTGCCATGGCGGATCTGAAGGTGCAAACCGGACAAAGGCAACTTCGCAACCAATGTTTGCTTTCAACTAGCAAGTAAGTGATGGACAAGAAATCAGAGTAAAGCAGTGGCGATCTATTTTCTTGCTGCGATAAATAAGTTGAGCAGATACGAAAGAGTACCGCCTCTGGTGCGGCGCCGTGTATGCATCTGCTGAGAATTTGACGGTGCTGTGGTAGCGATGGCTGTCGGCGGCGTGGAAGCAGATCTAGGAGGGTAGACGGTGGCGGCGGGGCGCGGTGGACGAGACGGTCGTAGGAGCGGCGCCGGCAAGGTGGACGACGGCGGGGATGAAGCGAGAGGACGGGATGCAAGGATCCGGTCCGAAGCCGTGGATGAGAGAGGTCGATCTCTTGTAATGGACGCGACGTCGGGGTATCAGCTCCGGCATGGTGGAGGAGGACGGCGGTGGATGGGGTGGCGGACGGAGGAGGCTGGGGTGGAGAGGGTGTTTTGGCGCCCACGGAGTACGAATGGGGAAATGGAGGGAGAGGAAGGGGGAACCATGTCTTCAGGGCGCGCTTGTCTCAAATGCAAGGAAATTTACAAACTTAGCCCCCTGTTTCAAATTTCCTACATCACAACAATATTAGTCGGTTGGGGATAGGACGGTAATCTCACATACACCGAATATTTGCCGAGAGGCTTGTTTTTGGCGCCACCGTGTATGAATCGGGGAGGGAGTCGATTTCGGCCGAGGTACACACTGTGTTTTGGCGCCCATCGTGTGAAGCATCCATTTGGGTGATGGGATGCCGGCGCTAGGCAGAGAATATGTCACTGTTTTGCAGAGTGAAGGATGTCGCACTACTCGAGTCGAACCTATAGAAACTCAGCATATAGGCTTTGCGTGGCAGGGATAGGCCAGTTAGTGATTTCCATCTCGCAGATTTTGGTTTCGGGCGGTTACTGCGACTTCCCCGCTTCGTTCAAATTTTGCAGAGTGCATGTTTACCGTGCCAACTCAATTCGAATCCCGTTTGTATTCTATTTTTTTCGGGCGGGATCCATTTTCAATTGGAATTACATTCTATATACATCATTTTATATATATATATATATACTTTCAAAAGCACAACAAAGAATTCTGCTCCTTTATATGTATAATATGATTTACAAATACAACGATCCTCGAAATCATTAAGGTTGAATTCGAAAAAATTTAACCAAATTATGTTCTACTAAAATGTATGGATCAGTAATATCTACATATTAAATAACATAGATGCGTGAATTCATATGAGTATGCATGTTTGATAGATCAATTTTGGTTCGAGTATGGATTACATGTATCATCATCTCGAATTGAAATATTTGAATCCCTTTTATGTTCACTCCTTTCACGCCCATCTCTCTGCATGCATGCTCCTTCATGTAGCTATCACTCTCTTTTCTCCAGCTCACCCGCACGCTCACTTCATGTTTCTCCTATCCTCGCACGTCTCCCTTGAGAATGTCACACTGTTCTACCTCGACGTCTCCGATGAGAAGTGTCACACTCTCCCTATCTATATATCATTACACGTTTCATTTCTATCATTTCTCAGTCATGTTCTCTTCTACTCACTATTCGATCTTATGGATACGCGTTTCAATAAGCATTAGCATTTTCTGACGACACCCAGCAAGCAGTGTATCACCACGTCTTTGATTGTGCTCGTTTTTGCTCTCATAGGGTGGGCTCTCTACTACACCAAATATCCGTGTTTCTAGATACTGTTAGTGATTCTCACATAAATTACTATTCTTCTCTTTGGTCTCTTTCTCGTCTCGTACCGACGCAGACGGTATTGTCTTGTCGTACGCACTCTTGGCGTAGTCATTGCGCCACAGACAGTTAGCTTATTATTTTCACATGGTGTTTGTATCCCTGAGATCGAGATAAGAATCATCCCCTGCATATCATACGCACTACACTGCGAGAACGACTCTACATATCAACCCTTTCCTCATTCGCGGGACTAGCGTACTACTACTCTTTCGACCAAAGACCAAGAGGTAATTCTCTCTGCTTTACAGCACAGCCGGAGGCTCTCGGCAGTATTCCTCACAACATTCGTATAGTGATTAGACTCAGACTGACATAAGATTTATAGCGAGTCTGTCACAGGTCGGTGTTTTCAATAAGTCGCATACTGTTCTCCCGTCCTGTAATTTATGAGATTCCTTTACTTTAACCTTACTTTGAGACACGCCCATTACATAATACGCGATCGTGTCAAAAATATCACAACATTCGATTCTCTTATTTGGCATAGTAATGATAACTTCTAGACATCTAGCTATTTTGTGGTCTTTGTCACCAGTGCACACTCCGCCTCTGCTCTCTCCTCTCTCTAGAGACCAACATCCACATGAGGGCTATGTGGGTGCAACGAAGCGAGCGAGATGCCAAAAGGATCAGCGTTGAACTCATCGGCACGGTGAGAATGTCATTAGGGTATGTAATGAGTAGTTGGGTAATTGTGGGTATGAAATAGTGATGCAACAGGAGGAATGGCATTATATAATATCAGTGGAGGAAGAGGGGCTGTTGGGTATCCATCTTTTTGCAAATATGTCAACGTACTATGGTCTGACTTAGATCTGTGGCTATGTGATCAGGTATTGTAAAGACAGATTCGTCACACGAATATTATGGCATTGTGTATCGGCGAGAGCACAACGATGATACAAGCTGATTGTAATTGATTTTGCAGATGAGAGGGGAGTGGATGATTTAAGGAGAATAGGCACCAGATTACAGAGTATGTAGGTGCCTTCAGATTGACTCTCATAGCTCTCGCGGTTGATCGAGAGGTAGTGCTCTTGTTCCAGGCTCGCTGACAGATGTGGAGTCCGTCCGATTTCTTCCGATACCTGACGGATAGGAAGGAAAACATGGCAATTTACCACACTCTTCACCACATTTGCAGATAAGGCCTTCCCTCGTTCATCCTTTTCTCCCACAAGATCTTGATGTTCCGTGCAACGCACGGGCATCTTGCTAGTAAGAGTAGAAATTAGACATATACCACTTCTCGAATCTTTAAACCAACAACATTCCTCCCTTATCTCATCAAAACCGCCAAAGGAATATATTTTGAGTTAAACATAACATTTTTTTAGTGATATACGTATTTAAAAACTAGACTTTTTTTCTATCAAATTGGTGAATATGTATTAATCTACTCTGATCGTGTGGCAACGCATTGGCAGATTGCTAGTAGTTATTATATTTTTTTGGACACCAAACAAACGGTGGAGTACATATACGAAGAGAAGAGGCGCACAGACGCAATCGGTCTCTCGCTGTCTCGCACACATGAGTGTTATGTAAAGGCAACGTTAACAAATAAACCCTAAAGCCCTAGGTGCATGATTGCTGCATTCGCGGGTACCGAGTACGTGGTGGAGTGCACCTTTGTAGGAATAGTCAGCTCGCGTGATAATTTGATCCGTAGGAGTTGATGGTCGGGACCACAGGTGAATGGCTTGGAGGCGGTGGCTCTCCAGTTGCCATAGATCGAGTAGCCACGTTTAAAATATCATTTTTTAGTGGGGTTAAGAGTTCCGATTTTCAATGGCGGCGTTATAGTACGAAGGTTAGTTTTTTCTGGGAGGAATCGCATTGGTATCGGGAGCGCAGCGAAAAGGTGGTTACCAATTTAATTGGAGTAAGGCCGTGCTCTCTTAGAGGCGTATGGGTTTAGGATGGGTTATGTAGGTAGATGGTGGAACCTGGAGATAGTTGATCTTCTCTACGGCATTGATACATAGTAATTCAGCATTTTAGACATGTTGGTTTTCAGTAATCGAAAAGGTGGACGGGCGAAAACCCTTTATGTGTGATGAATAAGATAAACTACTAAGGTACCGGATGCTTGAGTAGTTATCTCGAGGCTCACCATCCTGATCATTGGGTCAAAAGTAGATGGGTAATTCATTGTGCGTTCATTGGTTTATGGATTGTGTGGTTTTGTAAAATGTGAATAAGGAACACAGTGTCGACGAATGTCTATGTGTAGAGGCTAAAAGACTTGCGAAGCAAAAAAAGGACTAGAGGGACGCTGATATGCTCTTCTGACAAATCAGTGACTAGCACCCTCAATGCACATAGACGGCAATTTGAAAGATCGACTGGCGCGTTCGAAACACAGCGGGCCCCACTGCGGGAAGGTCTCGTCGCGACAAGCACTCGCCTCCTCGCCGGCAGTGAGAATAAGACGGTCTTGGTTCAAGACTTGCAAGCGAGCCCTAGATTCATTGATTGGAGGCCGGATCGTGCGTTGTTGACGGAAACACGTGGCCTTACAGGTGAGCAGTGTGGTGAGTCTTACAGAAGACTAAAAAATGCAACTAATACATGTAATAAAGGTTGTGATTAGGGAGGCAATTGTTAATTAGACTTAGTCTCGGTATTGACGGTAGCACTTGGGACTTACGGTAATTGATGATTAGAGGAGGTTTTTCTTGTTTAACTCTCTTTCTAGGGTTTTCCTCATGTTCTGAACTTGCCTCAATTTTTTTGGCTTTGAAGTGAAATCGTTGTGGAATTAGGTATGAACTGGGGAGCATTTTGTGTGAACATGTAGGTTTGATGTGGAACGTTGGGAAGTAGAAATGCTCGGGGCGCGTATGAACGTATATGTGGATCGTCCACATGACTCTCTATTTCTGATTATAATGGTGGCACAAGGTACACTCTGTCTAGGGAATACGCATGTACTCGACAAAAATACCACATTAGTGACCCACACACTTTAGTATGTACTGACAGCGGAGACTCACAACCATGTGATCATTTTACTCACTGCAGCACTGGATAATATGAACATTTGGAACCTAGGCTACCTTATGAAAGGAGATTCATTGTATGTGAACTAACGCGTATTTTCTTAGATAGGACGGAAGATATACTAGGCTGCTCGACTATAGCTTTTTAGCTGTATTTCTGCTATTCTCGGTCTCTTGTTTTAATGGTCTATTGATTTTAAGAGCAGCATCCCGAGTTAGCATCTTTTCGTTCTTCAGGAATCAGCTACATTCTCAAGGGGCTGACATGCAATGCCATCTCTGTACCGTCCTCTTATTAGATTGGGCACATGGGAGACGTAAGCCGGATCGAATAACACAACTGGCTGTATTGTGCGTACTATTAGCCAACATCAAGCTGAGGCAAGATTGCAACTCTTGTGTCATTCCACGACAGTCACTTAACACATGGCACCTGCTCGAGCGTGTGTAATCCTTCAATCTTCAGATCTAGACATATGACTCCTTGCTTAAGAAGAGAATGTTGCATCATTCACAATCTTCTTAGTCACGATGAAGACTGCATCTCACTGTGTAATTTAGATGATTACTCATCATCATTTTTGCATCACATATCGTCGTACTAACATCATATTCCACTATTACGTAGGTAAGAGCTAGAATAAACACGAAACTTGGAGAGCTGATGCATAAGGAAAAAAGATAATGAAATAAAGCGCTCACAGGTGACGAGGAGCAACACCTTCCTAACATTAAAGGAGAAAATCGAACAAGTCTATTCAGATACGAAGACGTGTCGTTATCGTCATGTTTATCGTAAGATGACATATGAAGAATACGTAAGGTCTTCAAGAAACTAGGAAATAACGACATTAATATCTAACCCATGACACGAATTCCGTAGTTCTGAATATCGAAGTAATCTGATATTGTGGTGACATTCTCACTTACGCTTTAAATTGCTATTGTTGTTAATTCTAAGGAGTTCGGGCTGCATCTTACTGCTGGTCTTTTGCAGACTTGCAAGCCGAACTTAACCATTTGGTGGATAAGATCGATCGCTGGGAATATATATTAAACATGTCTTGGCGTCTATCATTGTCATGGCTGCTGAGGAAGGTTCGCAACGCAGACTCGCAGCAACAGGAGCTCTGGCATTCAGGCAAGGGTAGATGAGATTGATATAACATACAGCAGTCAACAATGGATCGACTGAAGACGGTGGGGTCTAATAACAAGCATTACGTGTTACGGGGAAAATAGCAACATACAATGGCAATTAGAAGGGTATGTTGTCGTGTATATGGTGCAAAAAAATGTTTTAGGACTAAGACACTAACATGTGAACTTAGCTTAGTTGTATTCAATATACGCAGCACTTTTGAACATGTACATTAGACAAGGGAGGACAACGGAATTATATTTGTAGATTGCAGGCGGCACTTGGGAGGCTGTGAGTCATGGTCGGCACTAACGGAGTTATGTCGAGAGATCAAGATGACGGTGGTCAATTTTTAAATGGCAGCCTCGGGCTATTTTTTGAATATCAAGATAAATCATAATTTTTAAGACTGCGGGCAAACGCGAGGTAGTTGGAAAGTAGAGACAAAAACGAAGTTTAAGAAGAGCACGCCAAGCATCTGTCTTCCATGAGTCTCGTATCTGCTTCCCGAGAAGCCACGCCAAGCGAGAACTACCGATCGTGGACAATGAACTGACTCCCGTTGCCGACCATGACTCACAGAGGCGCGCGCGACCATCGTTCTCCTCCTCGATTGGTAATGTGTGTATTGAATCACTTAGCAGTACATGTGCAGTTCCAATTTTGTTCATACCTACCCTTCAAATTTCCTGGGTGCTATTGTTCCCGTAAAAGTAATTGGTTATAGCCTCCATTTTTCTTGCCATGTTGAGATTTTAAAACCACGAGTGCGAACATGCAGAGGAGCAATGAAGACCAAACACGGGATATTGGGGACATCTTCAAGGAGCGTGGCAAGTTAAAGAGGAGCTGCACCGAACCTGTAAAACGAGCTTTGGTAAGTAACACCCTTTCAATTACTTTCATTTAGCCTCGTGTTCTTCGATGTGTATATGTTGTAGTTTCTGTTTCTCTTAAGCCTCGTGTTCTTCGATGTGTAATAAGAAGAGTCTTAATCGTCCTAATGCTTTCGTTTTTAGCTTGATGTAGGAAGTGGGTGTTCTCACCTTGTAGTCTGTTTTTATATTTTTTTCCTTTTGAATTCACTTCTCCCAGTTCTGTTTATCTGGCTTCTACTAAATGGATCTAGGTTGCTCTGAGTATTGATCTAAAAAAGAAGTAACTTCATGTCAGGATGCAGTTCCTGCGAGGAGGGAAGTATGGTCAACCTCGAGATCATGTTTCCAAAATGAGGCTGGATTACACACAAGGTGCCAGTTCCCTAATGATGCTGGATTAGACACAAGGTGCAAATTCCCAGATGATGCTGGATTACACACAAGCCAGGTGGAGTCGTCAGCTGTTCGTGTCCTCGTGGCATTAGTAAAGGCTGAAAGAAAGCATGCAGCAGCCCTTGAGAATGTAGCTGAGTTCCTGAAGAAGCGAAAAGAGCAATCAGATGCTCTCTTCACCCAAGCCAAAGAAGAGATGGAAGAAGCCAGAAATAAGCTAGCAGAGGCAGAGCAGGCTAGGCGTCTCCTGCTATCTAAAACTGTTGTCAATACAAAATTTCCTTCATAATAGCTAGGTTCAAATGTTTATCCAGTCAGCATGCCTGTTGTGATGTCCGTGCATCTACTGATGTGGCACATTTTTTTGGGTCATGTAATAACAGCAATTACTTTCCAAACAATAACAGACGAAGCATTGGACATGGTATAGTTCACGCAAGCCCGACATTCCAAGTTCAACTTCCACATCAAACTCATGTTCACAGATATCTGCACATTCATACATAATGTCCACAACCATGATTCACTTCAAAGCCAAAAAAATTGAGGAGAGTTATGAAATAAAAAAACCTCTAGTTCCTGCTACCAGTGCGAGCACAACAAGTCAAGACCATGCGTAATTAATTATATTTGTCATTTTTTGTGTTCTAAAAATGCCGGACTGCTCACGGAAGGGGACGTGTGGCCGGCAGGCACGCGTGATTCAATGAAGGCAGGCGGGCAGTCTGACCGGTTGGCATGCGGCGAGGAGGCGAGTTCAGCGGACCTGGCAGCGAGTGGGGCCCTCTTGGTCGGCGCGCCGGTTCAATGCCTGCGCTATGAGAGGTCTTGTCCGTTGTCAGAGCAATCTCCTCTAGTCCTTTTTTGTTTGCGTATAACAAAATCTCATTTTCCATTCACATTTTACAAGTAAAATTCGTGGACAAACTTTGACCCAAAATACGATGGGGACTAGTAAACCAGAACGGAGGTAGTAGTTATCTTTTTAATCAAACAAGGGTTTCCCCCTTCCAATTTTCATTACTGAAAACCAACATCTAAATCTAAACCATAGTATTTGCCCTAGAACTACCAGGTTCAACATCTCGAAACATAAACCCATACAACCATACGCCAAGGAGGTACGTAGTACTATGAATTCCATTTTCGCTCCATACCAATCGTTCTAAAAACTACTTAGTACTTATAACGCGCCATTGAAAATCGGAACTCTTAACCCCACTAAAAAATGATATTTTAAACGTGGCTACTCGATCTATGGCAACTGGAGAGCCACCGCCTCCAAGCCATTCACCTGTGGTCCCGACCATCAACTCCTACGGATCAAATTATCACGCGAGCTGACTATTCCTACAAAGGTGCACTCCACCACGTACTCGGTACCCGCGAATGCAGCAATCATGCACCTAGGGCTTTAGGGGTTTATTTGTTAACTTGTTGCCTTTACGATAACACTCAGTGTGTGCGACAGCGAGAGACCGATTGCGTCTGTGCGCCTCTTCTCTTCGTATATGTACTCCACCGTTTGTCGGTGTCCAAAAAAATATAATAACTACTAGCAATCGTGCCAATGCGTTGCACACGATCAGAGTAGATTAATACATATTCACCAATTTGATAGAAAAAAAGTCTTTTTTAAATACGTATATCACTAAAAAAATGTTATGTTTAACTCAAAATATATTCCTTTGGCGGTTTTGATGAGATAAGGGAGGAATGTTGTTGGTTTAAAGATTCGAGAAGTGGTATATGTCTAATTTCTACTCTTACTAGCAAGATGCCCGTGCGATTGCACGGAACATCAAGATCTTGTGGGAGAAAAGGATGAATGAGGGAAGGACTTATCTGCAAATGTGGAGAGGAGTGTGGGTAAATTGCCATAGTTCCGTTCCTATCCGTCAGATATAAATCGGACGGCCTATATTGCAGGATGGCAGGCCCACCATCATCACCAACTATGTTTTTCTATCCCTACTCTTATAAAAATCATAGTAGTGATGATCGTGTGCCTGCCATCCTGCAATATAGGCTGTACGATCTATATCTGACGGATAGGAAGGACTTGGCAATTTTGCAAAAAGATACCCACACCCCTCTCCACACTTGAAAAATAAGGCCTTCCCTTGTTCATCCTTTTCTCCACAAGATAAACTACTCATACAAATGCATCTTCATGTTCCGTGCAACGCATGGCATCTTGCTAGTTGTTGCAAAAAGCCCATGTGTGTGAGAGAGAGAGGGAGAGAGAGGAGGAGGACGGAGTGCATGTGTGACAAAGACACAAAGAGTGTGTGTGAGGTATCAGCTTAAAATGAGGCGATAGTGTGTGTGTGCACGATCGAGAGGGCGTGTCTCAAGAAGGGAAGAAAAATCTACATAGATACAAGGAGCGGGAGAGAGACATGTATGCGATAGTGGAAGCACGAGTGTGCGGGTGTATAAACCTATCTAGAGGCTAGTCGATAAATGTTTGTGAGAGAAATACGAGTCGGGGTGCGAAAGCGAGAGTTTTGTGTGTGTGAGAGAGAGACGGTAGTCGGGAAGGGGAGTGGAAGCAGGAGTTGTGTGTGTGTGAGAGAGAGAGAGAGGGGGAGTTTGTCTGATCGGTAAACAAATGAATAATGTCAGTCTGGGATGGAGACGAAAAGGAGACCGCAACAAATGTTGTGTCTACAGGAGAGAGAGGAGAGTAATTTTAGTGGTATGATTCATATCTAGAGACATATAGGGTGTGTGAGAGAATCCCATAGAGAGAAAGACAAAGTGAAAGACGAGTGGAGACTGTGTGTGTGGCGGTGAAAAAGAAAGCTTAGGTACCTAGTGATACGAGAGAACGGTAGAGACGTGAGAGATAATGAAAACCGTGTAATGTATAATGATAGGGAGAGTGTGACACTTCTCAAGGGAGACGTCGAGAGACCATGTTTGCGAGGATAGGAGAAACATGAAGTGAGCGTGCGGGTGAGCTGGAGAAAAGAGAGTGATAGCTACATGAAGGAGCATGCATGCGAGAGAGATGGGCGTGAAAGGAGTGAACAAAGGGATTCAAATATTTGAATTCGAGATGATGATGACCATGTAATCCATACTCGAACCAAAATTGTTCTATCACATGCATACTCATATTGAATTCACGCGCATCTATGTTAATTTAATATGTAGATATTACTGATCATACATTTTAGTAGAACATATTTTGTTTAATTTTTTGAATTCAACTTATGATTTTGAGATCATTGTATTGTAAATCATATTATACATATAAAGGAGCAGAATTCTTTGTTGTGCTTTTGAAAGTATATATAAAAAATGATGTATATAGAATTTTATTCCAATCAAAAAATGGATCCCGCCCGAAAAAAATAGAATACAAACGGGATTCGAATTGAGTTGGCACGGTAAACATGCACTCTGCAAAATTTGAACAAGAGCCGGGGAAAGTCGCAGTAACCGCCCGAAAACCAAAATCTGTGAGATGGAAATTACTACTACTATCCCTGCCACGCAAAGCCTATCTGCTCGATTTCTATAGGTTTCGATAGGGGTAGGTTTGTAATTTCACTCAAACATGACATAACCGCCTCTCACCCGGATTCATACACGGTGGGCGCCAAAACATAGTGTGCTCGCCGAAATCGACTCCCTCCCCGATTCATACACGGTGGGCGCCAAAAACAAACTCTCGTCGGCAAATATTCGGTGTATGCGAGATTACCGTCCTATCCCCAACTGACTAATATTGCTGTGATGTAGAATTTGAAACAGGGCTAAGTTTGTAAATTTCCTCGCATTTGAGACAAGCGCGCCCTGAAGACATGGTTCCCCCTTCCTCTCACCTTCCTTTTTCCCATTTGTACTCCGTGGGCGCCAAAACACCTCTCCACCCCAGCCTCCTCCGTCCGCCACCCATCCACCGCGTCCTCTCCACCATGCCGGAGCTGATACCCCGACGTCGTCGTCATTACAAGAGATCGACCTCTCTCATCCACGGCTTCGGACCGGGATCCTTGCATCCCGTCCTCTCGCTTCATCCCCGCATCGTCCACCTTGCGGCGGCCGGCTCTACGACGTCTCGTCCACCGCGCCTGCCGCACCGCTACCCTCCCTAGATTCTTCACGGCCAGCGACAGCCATCGCTAACACAGCACCGTCAATTCTCAGCATATGCATACATGGCGCCGCACAGAAGGCGGTATCTTTTCGTATCTTTCAACTTATTTATCGCATCAAGAAATAGATCGCCACTTGCTTACTCTGATTTCTTGTCTATCACTTACTTGCTAAGTTGAGAGCAAACATTGGTTGTGAAGTTGCCTTTGTCCGGTTTGGTGGCACGCTCAACACTATACTCCCAATGCTTATGGTTTTCGCCTTTTATATTCCACACTAGTTAAATCACAGTAGACTAAATTTCAAAATTGGGTCGGTCGATTTTTCAAAGCTCGCCGGAGTTCGCCGGTGCGAACGAAGGGGCTCGGGTGGGGACTTTGGTTGTGGGGGCGATGGTGGGGCCTCGCCGAACGAAGAAAACTCGACGCGGGTGGGGGCGGGGTGGGGGTGGCGGAGGAACACAGGCGGTGGGGGCGTGGTTCGGCCGGCGGCCCGTGCGGTGTTCTGTATGGGAAGAATCAGAGACGAGGAAGAAGAAGGGTTAGGAGACGTAGGATCTTCATCCAACCGCCTGAAATGGTCGACTGACCCAAATGACAAAAAGTCACGCGACTTGCATGCAGACATGCCTTTATATTCAGTACCATCATCATACCTGCTTAGCACTGCTCCCAATCCATCAAGCTAAACAACGTGCCACTCATAATTCCAAACTTGTTGCTCAAGTACGAATCTGATATGATGCTGATATTACTAAAACAGATAACATTTAATGGTCAGCTAATGTTCCTACTTTACTTTCGAAAAAGCACTGTGCACCACATATAGAGAGACAGCAGGGAGTGCTTTCTTAATGCGACTGGTTCATCATGTGTGGGCACTGCGCAACGAACATTTTATTATCCAAAATCTGCTTGCTCTTCTTTAGCATGTTCCTCTTCCATTCTTCTTTAATAAGTACTCTCTCCATTCCTAAATACAAGTCTTTGTATAGATTCCACCATGGACTACATATGGAGCAAAATGAGTGAATCTACACTCTAAAATGTATCTGGATACATCTGTATGTGATCCATAGTGGAAATCTCTACCAAGACTTATATTTTGGAACGGAGGGAGTATGATCGTAGTACAGTATGTTCCTTGTAGTGAAGATGAGCAGGGACATTTGCAATGTAGAGGACTATACGGTCGGTTGTGATGGACACTTTGAACTCTTCGAGCCTCTTTGGTTTGTAGGATTTTGTAAACATGGGAATAGGATTTGTAGTGGCCTGCCCACTTGAATCCTATAAGAATAGCAAAGAAATGCGGGGAGTAGTGTCGCCTTTGAGAGTTACACTGATATTAACAGTACCGCACCTTCATTTGAAGAGAGTTGGTGTCCGAAGCCTTTCTAGCCGTACCGGAAATACTAGCACATATATTCCAGCAAGTTCCACTTCGCTGATTTTACTCTGATGCTTACGGTTTTCCCGTTATATCTACACTATGATCTGTGTAGCTGCTTTGTGTCGCACTAGCAGCAGTCCACTCTTGAAGCTAAACACTGCAATGACTTACAAAATTGGCACCAAGGCATTGAGTTCCATTCTGGATGCAATGAAACTCATACGCTCCCCACCTGTTGATTCTTGTTCAGAATATGATCCTAATGACTATTCTAACCTCGAGGAGTCAAAGGCAGATGGCATGTCCTGTTCACCCATCAAGGTGCATGTTCTAATTTGGCAAGGTTTTATTGATTGCGTGTATCTTGCATATGTTGTCTTCCATTTCTTCTACTTTGTTGCACCGCCATCTACTTAGTTTACTCATCATATATGTCGAGATGCCATGCCCATCCATTATCAATACATATTCCATCTGTCATCATACCATGTTTTTCCACTCAAATGTTGTTCTTGTGCATCAGATATCAAAAAGTAAGAGGGTGATTGCCGAACCTGAAGGAGCACCAGCAAAGTCCTTGAAAAACGTGGTTGTGCCGGAGAAATCAGACATCACCCCACTTATATTGGATGTACAACCAGTGACACAAAACATAGGACCGACTCCAGCAAACTGTACCCATACTTCACTGGCCACACCACTAGCCCCACCACACAGGACATGCACTCCAGCAAAAGGTATGCCGATTTCAGTTGCCATAGCACCAGCCGTACCACAGAAAAATCCCACTGCAGCAAAAAGTACAGCAAGTCCACCGGCCGAAGACCTATCCCAACTACAGAGACGGCCAAATCCTGCAGATTGGAACCCCATTCCAGTTATTCCCAGTTTAAAAGACAATGCTTTTAATGTTGTTAGGGACTACATGCATACATTCCCATCATGGGAAGATTATAGTGAAGACAAACACCATTTTCACATCTTCCTGTCCCACTTACGTGTAAGTGCTATTATTCATGGTGATTATTTTCCTATTTTCTGCTGATTGAACACATCAATGATTTACATTACATTGTTGTAAGTAGGCGAGGGTCAATCTGGATAGTCATGACGAGCAAAGCTTGTTTGCGCTTTTCAAGGAAGCATTGCAGCAGTATCGGTGTTACCTAGGGAAATCACACTTTGATGGCAAGTCTATAAATGAATTTCTGGTGAAGTCTCATGTGCTAAATTTAGAAGACATTGAATGGAAAAACCTTGTTATGCACTGGTCTCGTTCCCAGGATGAGGTACTGTCTATGATAATCGCATGACAATTTGAACTTCTACTTTTCCGCATGTGCCTTACAGATCTTTTTTGCAGGAAATCTGCTCGAAAAGGAATTCCGGTTTGAAAAGAACGACAGGATATCGCAATATGCTGCCCGCTGCTTTGCTCTTATTAGTACCTGTTGTCCTATATCACTGTACTTGCATACACACCTGTTTCATTATGTGACAGCAGTATGCATGATAGCTTGCTTATCAATTGTTCGCTCCAAATTATCTGATCTGTATGAATGGTTACATTAGTGTAGAATATATCCAATGCCAATGTTTTAGCTCTGCATTGTTCTTGTAAGTACATGTGTCCTTTATCAGTGTACTTATATTGACAGGTAGTTGTTCATGTACCATCACTCTGCAGCTTATTTTCCTTTGCCCTCCATTTTCTACACATAGATCTATATTTACTCTTACCATAAGGTTGGATAACACCGATGGTACTGAAGAAGTTTAGCTCTGCATTGCTCTTGGCTGTACCTTTTGCCTGTATCACTGTACTTACATTTATAGCTACTTGGTTATGTAGCATCACTCTTCATCTTATCTTAAATATTCTCCATTTTTTCTTATATTGTCACATCTATATTTACTCTTAACAAAATGTAGAATAAAGGCAATGCTTATGAAGAAGATTCTGTGGTAAACTTCTTGAATTGCCCCCCCCCATCAGCATGGACAAGGCTTTATAGAGCCTGCCTTCACCAATAATGTAAGTTTGTCCTTCTCAAGCCTTCAAACTTTGTTGTGTATATTTGTTAGGCATGACTGCAACAGCTGTTTATTTTTGGTGTTTGCATCAAATTGCATGTTTAAAGTTTATTATGTACATTTAAACAAAAGTTTGTCCTTCTCAATTTAAGTTTTCAGTTGTACAACAAGTTCCTTCTTCATACCATGTAAATTAAACTATACAGAGCAAGTGATCTTATTTTGCCAATCTGAAATGGGATAAATTGACAGCACACTAACCATTGATACTTATGAGTTCTTGATCTGTAATCCAGTGGTGTCGTGAAGCTGCCAACTCCTTCACAATGTCATTTCCTGCCATGTCTTGACCTGAACAATACCATATTGTGTTAATGCTATTTTAAACTGTGTCACTTTATTCGTCAGTAAGAAATGTGATGAATTGTCAGCACTGATACTTATATGTGCAAAACCTGTCATCTGTCTGCTTGTTTATCTTTAGAGTGAGGAGGATATAAGTGTCAAACAAGTGCAGTCTCATCAGCTTGCTCAGCTTCTTGCGCTGCAGCTCCTGAGCAGGGCTAACCTTTCTTGAACTCTATTGAAGTGCTGTTGGTTTTGTATATTATTTTGTCGGCGTGTTTAATTGCACTGGTGGCGATCTTTGATGCCTAGTGTATGTAATTTGCTGTCTGCTTGTGCTTTATTATCATAGTGGCGAACTTTGATGCCCAGTGGATGTAATATGCTGTAATTTCTTTATTGTATAGTCTAGGTTTTTTTCTTATTCACGATGATGTAGTTATTTTTCTGTATATATATCCTGTCTTCGCAGTAAACCGGCCAAACCGTAAAATTACGGTACATAACCGGGTCGTCATGCAAATCACTATGTATGATCCGCATCATGGGCCCCGTCATCTTGGTCCTTTTGGAGGCCTAAATGTAAACTGGACCACTAGTAGATTCGGGCCTTTAATAGGTCGAGTAAACCGCCAACCCTATTTTCCCAAGAAAACTCAATGGGCTTTTAGGAGGCTGAAAAGTAGGTTGGGCCTGGAAAGTGTCGAACAGCTCAAGGGCCGGCAACAGGCCGAAATAGACCCCGGCCCATGATTGTGCCAATCAAATCATGGGCTTATAATAGGCCAAAATTGTCTCGGTCCTTGTTTGGCCCAATCAGATTATCGTCTGTGAGCAGGCCGGATGCAAACGGGGCCGTAGTTAGGCCCAACTATATGATGGGCTTTTAACATGCCTAAATATATATAGGGCCGAAATGTTAAACGAGCCTTTAACAGGCCTAAACTAATATCAGGCCGAATTACTAAATGAGCCTTTATCAAGTGGGCCCAAAAGCATAGCGTCCAGTTGACGGGTCGAATCTGATATGGGCCATAATTTAGCCCAAAGACTCTCAAAGGGCCGGACCTGATCTGGACCGTAATTTGGCCTAGAATGTGGTAGCCTTTTAACAGGCCGGATCTCACATGGGCCTTTATTAGGCCTGGAACGTGGCAGACTGTTAATGGACCGGATCAAATATGGGCCGGCATTTGGCCCAAAACATGGCAGCCTGTTAATGGGTCAGCCTACTAGTGTCATCAAAATCTTTTGGGCCTTCAGCTGGGCCAGCCCATTATGGTCGGCGAAATATCGGGGGCCTTTAGCTGGGCCGGCCCATTATGGTCCACAAAATCTTGTGGGCCTTTAGCTGGGCCGGCCCATTATGGTCCACAAAATCTTGTGGGCCTTTAGCTGGGCCGGCCCATTATGGTCCGCAAAATCTCGTGAGCCTTTAGCTGGGCCGGCCCATTATGGCCCGCAAAATCTAGTGGGCCTTTAGCTGGGCCGGCCCATTATGGTCCACAAAATCTCGTGGGCCTTTTGCTGGGCCGGCCCATTTTTGACCGCAAAATCTTGTGGGCCTTTAGTTGGGCCGGCCCATTTAAACTTTATGGGCCACTTTTGGGCTAGTCCACGTGTCAACATTTCATAAGCGCATCTCGCCCATTGGATGAGTGACACCTGTGCCAACGGGGAGCTGACACGTGTTTCCTCCAACCAATGATGATTTTACACGTGGAAAATCGCCATTGGTCCGGGCTGTTAACGGGTTATTGGATCCAAAACCAGACCCGATAGCTTAACGGTGTTCTGTTACGGTGGATGCCACGTGTCGGTCACCCTTGACGAAAGCACTTCTGTGACACATGATTTTTCCTCATGGAAGTGGACACTTCCGTGATGATAATTTTGGTAATGTCATGGAACACTTCTACGACACCACAAATATGACTATCTTGATTCTGTCATAAAATCATCATGGATGTACATGCATGACAGAAAACATGACCTACTGTGACAAACACGTATCATCACGGAAGTGTATTTTTTTTGTAGTGCTGCAAGCTTAAATAATCCACAAACTTCATCCACATAGATTAGGTGCAAATCGGGATGTAATGTTCCATCGCCTGTGAAAGGATTAGCTAGGAGTTTCTCTATAATACCCGAAGGAATTTCAAAGTAAACATTTTCAGTGGGTTCATTAGGTTGAGGAGCAACTCTTTGCTCTACTTGTCGGGGTGAAGATACCCCAAACAAGACCCCTCAGAGGATTACTTTCCATAGTAACAAGTGACAGTAAATTTCAGCACACTATATAAATTTTTCCTTACCAAATTCCACCTACCAAAGGCGCTTCACTCCCCGGCAACGGCGCCAGAAAAGAGTCTTGATGACCCACAAGTATAGGGGATCTATCGTACTTTTCGATAAGTAAGAGTGTCGAACCCAACGAGGAGCAGAAGGAAATGATAAGCGGTTTTCAGCAAGGTATTCTCTGCAAGCACTGAAATTATCGGTAACAGATAGTTTTGTGATAAGGTAATTTGTAATGAGTAACAAGTAAAAGTAAATAAGGTGCAGCAAGATGGCCCAATCCTTTTGTAGCAAAGGACAAGCCTGGACAAACTCTTATATGAGGGAAAACGCTCCCGAGGACACATGGGAATTATCGTCAAGCTATTTTTCATCACACTCATATGATTCACGTTCGTTACTTTGATAATTTGATATGTGGGTGGACCGGTGCTTGGGTACTGCCCTTTCTTGGAAAAGCATCCCACTTATGATTAACCCGTATTGCAAGCATCCGCAACTACAAAAGAAGTATTAAGGTAAACCAAACCATAGCATAAAACATATGGATCCAAATCAGCCCCTTACGAAGCAACGCATAAACTAGGGTTTAAGCTTCTGTCACTCTAACAACCCATCATCTACTTATTACTTTCCAATGCCTTCCTCTAGGCCCAAATAATGGTGAAGTTTTATGTAGTCGACGTTCACATACCACCACTAGAGGAAAGACAACATACATCTCATCAAAATATCGAACGAATACCAAATTCACATGACTACTTATAGCAAGACTTCTCCCATGTCCTCAGGAACAAACGTAACTACTCACAAATCATATGTCATGAGGAGTATTGGAAATATGCCCTAGAGGCAATAATAAAAGCATTATTATTATATTTCCTTGTTCATGGATAATTGTCTTTATTCATGCTATAATTGTGTTATCCGGAAATCGTAATACATGTGTGAATAATAGACACCAACATGTCCCTAGTAAGCCTCTAGTTGACTAGCTCGTTGATCAACAGATAGTCATGGTTTCCTGACTATGGACATTGGATGTCATTGATAACGAGATCACTGTTGGAAATATGCCCTAGAGGCAATAATAAAAGGTTTATTATTATATTTCCTTCTTCATGATAATTGTCTTTTATTCATGCTATAATTGTGTTATCCGGAAATCGTAATACATGTGTGAATAACAGACACCAACATGTCCCTAGTAAGCCTCTAGTTGACTGGCTCGTTGATCAACAGATAGTCATGGTTTCCTGACTATGGACATTGGATGTCATTGATAACGAGATCACATCATTAGGAGAATGATGTGATGGACAAGACCCAATCCTAAACATAGCACAAGATCGTATAGTTCGTTTGCTAGAGTTTTTCCAATGTCAAGTATCTTTTCCTTAGACCATGAGATCGTGTAACTCCCGGATACCGTAGGAGTGCTTTGGGTGTACCAAACGTCACAACGTAACTGGGTGACTATAAAGGTATACTACGGGTATCTCCGAAAGTGTCTGTTGGGTTGACACGGATCAAGACTGGGATTTGTCACTCCGTATGACGGAGAGGTATCACTGGGCCCACTGATGCATCATCATTATGAGCTCAAAGTGACCAAGTGTCTGGTCACGAGATCATGCATTACGGTACGAGTAAAGTGACTTGCCGGTAACGAGATTGAACGAGGTATTGGGATACCGACGATCGAATCTCGGGCAAGTAACATACTGATTGACAAAGGGAATTGTATACGGGGTTGCTTGAATCCTCGACATCGTGGTTCATCCGATGAGATCATCGAGGAGCATGTGGGAGCCAACATGGGTATCCAGATCCCGCTGTTGGTTATTGACCGGAGAGCGATCTCGGTCATGTCTACATGTCTCCCGAACCCGTAGGGTCTACACACTTAAGGTTCGGTGACGCTAGGGTTGTAGGGATATGTATATGCAGTAACCCGAATGTTGTTCGGAGTCCCGGATGAGATCCCGGACGTCACGAGGAGTTCCGGAATGGTCCGGAGGTAAAGAATTATATATAGGAAGTGCTATTTCGGCTATCGGGACAAGTTTCGGGGTCACCGGTATTGTACCGGGACCACCGGAAGGGTCCCGGGGGTCCACCGGGTGGGGCCACCATCCCGGAGGGCCCCATGGGCTGAAGTGGGGAGGGGAACCAGCCCTTAGTGGGCTGGTGCGCCCAAGGCCCACCCCTTGCGCCTAGGGTTGAAACCCTAGGGTGGGGGGGGGGCTCCCCACTTGCCTTGGGGGGCACTCCACCCCCCTTGGCCGCCGCCCCCCTAGGAGATTGCATCTCCTAGGGCCGGCGCCCCCTAGGCCCCCTATATATAGTGGGGGGGAGGGAGGGCCTCACCCCGCCTTTGGTGCCTCCCTCTCCCTCTCCAACACCTCCTCCTCCTCCATAGAGCTTGGCGAAGCCCTGCGGAGTACTGCAGCTCCACCACCACCACGCCGTCGTGCTGCTGCTGGAGCCATCTTCCTCAACCTCTCCTTCCCCCTTGCTGGATCAAGAAGGAGAAGACGACACGCTGACCGTACGTGTGTTGAACGCGGAGGTGCCGTCCGTTCGGCGCTAGGATCTCCGGTGATTTGGATCACGTCGAGTACGACTCCCTCATCGCCATTCTTTGAACGCTTCCGCTCACGATCTACGAAGGTATGTAGATGCATCTGATCACTCGTTGCTAGATGAACTCATAGATGGATCTTGGTGAAACCGTAGGATATTTTTTGTTTTCTGCAGCGTTCCCCAACAGTGGTATCAGAGCCAGGTTTATGCGTAGTTCTCTTTGCACGAGTAGAACACAATTTGTTGTGGGCGTAGATGTTGTCAACTTTCTTGCCGCTACTAGTCTTATTTTGCTTCAGCGGTATTGTGGGATGAAGCGGCCCGGACCAACCTTACACGTAACGCTTACGTGAGACCGGTTCCACCGACTAACATTGCACTAGTGCATAAGGTGGGCTGGCGGGGTGTCTTGTCTCTCCCACTTTAGTTGGAGCGGATTTCGATGAAAAGGGTCCTTATGAAGGGTAAAATAGGAAGTGACAAATCACGTGTGGCTTTAACGGTAGGTAAGAAACGTTCTTGCTAGAACCCTAATTGCAGCCACGTAAAACTTTGCAACAACAATTAGAGGACGTCTAACCTTGTTTTTGCAGCAAGTGGTTTTGTGATGTGATATGGCCAAGGTTTTGATGAATGATGAATGATCATATATGTGATGTATGAGATGTTCATGCTATTGTTATTAGGAATCACGACTTGCATGTCGATGAGTATGACAACCGGCAGGAGCCATAGGAGTTGTCTTTATTTTTTGTATGACCTGCGTGTCATTGAGAAACGCCATGTAAATTACTTTACTTTATTGCTAAACGTGTTAGCCATAGTAGTAGAAGTAATAGTTGGCGAGCAACTTCATGGAGACACGATGATGGAGATCATGATGATGGAGATCATGGTGTCATGCCGGTGACAAGATGATCATGGAGCCCCAAGATGGAGATCAAAGGAGCTATGTGATATTGGCCATATCATGTCACTATTATTTGATTGCATGTGATGTTTATCATGTTTTTGCATCTTGTTTACTTAGAACGACGGTAGTAAATAAGATGATCCCTCATAATAATTTCAAGAAAGTGTTCCCCCTAACTGTGCACCGTTGCGTAGTTCGTTTTCGAAGCACCACGTGATGATCGGGTGTGATAGATTCCAACGTTCACATACAACGGGTGTAAGACAGATTTACACATGCAAACACTTAGGTTGACTTGATGAGCCTAGCATGTACAGACATGGCCTCGGAACACAGAAGACCGAAAGGTCGAGCATGAGTCGTATAGAAGATACGATCAACATGAAGATGTTCACCGATGTTGACTAGTCCGTCTCACGTGATGATCGGACACGGCCTAGTTAACTCGGATCATGTTATACTTAGATGACAGGAGGGATGTCTATCTAAGTGGGAGTTCATTGAATAATTTGATTAGATGAACTTAATTATCATGAACTTAGTCTAAAATATTTACAATATGTCTTGTAGATCAAATGGCCAACGTAGTCCTCAACTTCAACGCGTTCCTAGAGAAAACCAAGCTGAAAGACGATGGCAGCAACTACACGGACTGGGTCCGGAACCTGAGGATCATCCTCATAGCTGCCAAGAAAGATTATGTCCTACAAGCACCGCTGGGTGACGCACCTGTTCTCCCTGCAGAACAAGACGTTATGAACGCTTGGCAGGCACGTACCGATGACTACTCCCTCGTTCAGTGCGGCATGCTTTACAGCTTAGAGCCGGGGCTCCAAAAAGCGTTTTGAGAGACACGGAGCATATGAGATGTTCGAAGAGCTGAAAATGGTTTTCCAAGCTCATGCCCGGGTCGAGAGATATCAAGTCTCCGACAAGTTCTTCAGCTGTAAGATGGAGGAAAACAGTTCTGTCAGTGAGCACATACTCACTATGTCTGGGTTGCATAACCGCTTGACTCAGCTGGGAGTTAATCTCCCGGATGACGCGGTCATTGACAGAATCCTTCAGTCGCTTCCACCGAGCTACAAGAGCTTTGTGATGAACTTCAATATGCAGGGGATGGAAAAGACCATTCCTGAAGTATTTGCAATGCTGAAATCAGCAGAGGTAGAAGTCAAAAAGGAACATCAAGTGTTGATGGTGAATAAAACCACTAAGTTCAAGAAAGGGCAAGGGTAAGAAAGAACTTCAAGAAGGACGGCAAGGGAGTTGCCGCGCCCGGCAAGCAAGCTGCCGGGAAGAAGCCAAAGAATGGACCCAAGCCCGAGACTGAGTTTTTATTGCAAGGGAAGTGGTCACTGGAAGCGGAACTGCCCCAAATACTTAGCGGACAAGAAGGCCGGCATCACAAAAGGTATATGTGATATACATGTAATTGATGTGTACCTTACCAGTACTCGTAGTAGCTCTGGGTATTTGATACCGGTGCAGTTGCTCACATTTGTAACTCAAAGCAGGAGCTTCGGAATAAGCGGAGGACTGGCGAAGGACGAGGTGACGATGCGCGTCGGGAATGGTTCCAAGGTCGATGTGATCGCCGTCGGCACGCTACCTCTACATTTACCTACGGGATTAGTTTTAAACCTCAATAATTGTTATTTAGTGCCAGCTTTGAGCATGAACATTGTATCAGGATCTCGTTTAATTCGAGATGGCTACTCATTTAAATCCGAGAATAATGGTTGTTCTATTTATATGAGAGATATGTTTTATGGTCATGCTCCGATGGTGAATGGTTTATTCTTAATGAATCTCGAGCGTAATGCTACACATATTCATAGTGTGAATACCAAAAGATGTAAGGTTGATAATGATAGTCCCACATACTTGTGGCACTGCCGCCTTGGTCACATAGGTGTCAAACGCATGAAGAAGCTCCATGCAGATGGACTTTTAGAGTCTCTTGATTACGAATCATTTGACACGTGCGAACCATGCCTCATGGGTAAAATGACCAAGACTCCGTTCTCAGGAACAATGGA